>NC_049986.1:3627597-3644570 GCF_000003815.2 Branchiostoma floridae
AGCTGAGATGTGCATCACACGGAGCTAAGTATAGAAACAGGTAGACATACAAATGTGGACAGACAAGATAGATCATGTCCTCTCTGTTTAGAAGGTGTCATTGAAAGCGAGTATCACTTTGTAATGGAATGCCCATTTTTACACAGTTTAAGAACACAACACCTGCCAAAATACTACGCCACACGACCGGACCCACACAAGTTCAAGGAATTAATGTCAGGCCCTACTACAACATTAATAAGACAGTTAGGAAAGTTTATTTACAATGCCTTCAATTTAAGAAACAAACATATCAATGTCCATCCGATCTGTCTGTCGTCCTTGTCCGCTTAACCTTTGTCCTCCATATGTTTGATTGATGATTTATTTTGTGCTGATGTGCAATTATCTTAATTTGATATAACTGATTATGAGGACTAACCCTCACAGGGTTTTTGTTTCTTCTGATTTATTTATTCATTTGAAAATTGTTATTTGTTCCTCATAAGCTCATGTCCTTGTTAAGTTTTATGATTTCTCTTTGTTCATGAACCTTTGTCCTCCTTATGTTTGACTGATGATTTGTTTTGTGTTGATGTGCAATTATTTTAATTTGATATAACTAATTGTGAGGACTAACCCTTACATGGTTTTTGTTTCTTCTGATTTAGTTATTCATTTGAAAAATTGTTATTTGTTCCACATAAGCTCATGTCCTTGTTAAGTTTTATGATTTCTCTTTTGTTCATGAAGTTTAATATAACTATGGTTTTGGTTCTGCCATTATATTGATCATATTTTCATTTTATTTGACTGATGTACAATTGGCCTTTGTTTTATTGATTTCATTTGTAACTTGTGTCTAGTTATTTATGATTTCATTGTTTTGTTGAGTGTATATCTATGTTACATTGCTGTGGCCCATTGGTGGCAGAGAGCAAATAAAGATCACAATGAATCATTTCTAAGCATCAAAACGCTACAAAAACTTTCATTTATTCACGAAGGCCAAAGGACCTAAAGTGGTTTGATTTGTCTGCATGCGCCATTATGCCGAGATGGTCACATCGAAATAAAATTTTCTCAACGTAGGCTTATTTCTTTGACAAAAATCCAACTTAGTCTGGTTCTCAGATAGATAATGTTCATATTTAATTGATTTTAATCGTTTTTATACCAAATCACTGTATTTAATGCTATACATCAAAATTCTTGTTGCGACATTTTACCTTGGTAAAAATGGAGTCGTCCACTGACCCCTATTGACCTTGTCTATCTGCTGCTTCGGCGCAAATACGATTCCGATATTTTTGGCCCGCGGAATACGAAAATTAGACCAGCGTACATGGATTTCAAGAACCTGTAACATCAGATACATGAACGGACTGGCATTGTAACGTTGTTATGCTCTAAACTTGTCCAATGTTTCTCGACCCCCTAATAGCATAGACGACTTTCACACTTCCCATAATACACTGCGACAGGGTTCCGGATATGGATGTTGAATGGGATGTTACCACCGTTGCCCAGGGTGCGAAACCAGGGTGAAAACAGCTAAAACCTTCAGTACGACGGTGGCAAAGCATATTAACTAATCTGCAGGGTACATGTACAATATCTCGCTAGCTCGGTATGGCATGGTCGACCCGGACGGAAGGAAGGACAGAAATCTAATGTCCGTCTGAGTGCCTTCGCAACCTCAAGGTTGCGAAGGCAATAAATTGTTCAGAGGCATGGATATATAGTCACTAACTAACCTGGATGTTTTCTTTTTCTGGCGAAATGATAAAATCCTTTCTTGCCAGACCCCAGAGGTTGAAGACGGGTGGGTGAAGCCGCAAGACCTCCAGTAGGAAGCTTTCAAGGGTCTTCATTTCACCGAGACGCCTCCGTGTTTCTCTAGGACTTGGAGGGTGGTTTGAATGATCTCATTTTTCTCTGCGTCGCTGAGGGTGTGTAGACGGGCGACAGATGAGACAATAGCGGCTCTCTCGGCGGCGATACCGTTGAAGATTGTTCCGCACAGAATGGTGAAGATACCTTCTTCCGCCTCCACACCGTGGGTGTCACAAAGTTGGACGAGCTCTTAGTACTTGGGCGCTTCTTCGATGGCTTTCCACATCACGGGGATGGCCTCTATTGCCAGTCTGCGTTTCCTTGCCATGGAGGGCATTGGAATCCAGGTCTTGAAGTCATTCAGGAGTCCGTTCAGCCATGTGCGGCACAGTTGCCCGTCGACTTTCCTCCCAAACAAGGCTTCAGTCAGGGCCTCAGAGAAAAAGTGGAAAACCCTGTCTTCAAAGTCCGGGACCTCATCGAGTCGGGACCACTCCCCAAAGTGCGCCTTTATTTGTTTAAAGAGAACAGAGGGAAGAGCCTTCTGACCCTGTTTGTAAGCGTCGATCAGGAGAGCCTTCTTCTGACGATGTTCTTCGCCGTTGAGAAACATAGAAGGACAGTGTCCCCTCATCACGTCTTTGCTTGTGCCGAGGTACCCAAAGTAAAACGGCTCCTTTTCGTACATCTCCGGGTTGAAAACGTACTGAATGGTGTCTCGGTTCAGCAGTACTACTGCAGGCACACCGTTGTTCGTACGGAACGCAGTGGGGTACTCATCTTCAGACTTCAGCATGTGAGGCCCGTACACCAACCCCTTTATCAAACCAAAGGTGTCGCTCCAGACTCCTCCCATGTTTTTGTTGACAGGAAACTGTGTCTCAGATCTGTTAAATCCTAGGTGTCTCCACACAAGCTGTGTCTTCGAACAGAAATGTAAGAGCGTCTGTGAAGTCGTGGTTGGTTGTCTCAAGGGGCGTAGGCTTTCCAAGTAAAGGTGGCGCCTGGGGCGCAGAGTTAATTACCTGCATGAAAAATTCAGGTATTGATTCTGGTAGGGATCTTTGTGATTACGGGCCGATATCTTTAGAACCTCTGGATGGATTGCGATCACGTTTGCTATGGAGGTAGATATTTTTAGCTATTGTGCTATAGCGTGCATTAGAAGCTTGCTGCAGTTTTGTGATTTGTTTTTAAAACAAAATATTTACACCCCTTTTTGACAGGAGTAGAGTGGTCCTAGTTGATCTGGTAAAGTAGTACAGCAACCCAGCTGCGGCAATTAGTCATCCCTGTCACCACTGTGCGGGGTAAATCACTATATACACATTAGGGATATGAAGCAGATCTACAACTAGCAGAAAGACCACCCCTGTCACTTCTGTATGGAATGAACCATTATATACACATTAGGGATATGTGCCAGGTGCAGGTGTAAGAATAGGAAATAAAAATGAAATGGTGAGGTCACTAGAAAGGTCTAGTTTTGGATCTCACCAGTTACCATCGGTAGATATATAAGAACAATCATTATGATAGAATTCAGGGAAATGCCAAACCATATTAACCCCACAACACTGCATACGCACCATCACAAAACAAAATTTTCATGCAGGTTTGAGTTTTTAGACTGTTGTTGTATCCTCCGTGTCGAGGAGACACATGCATTTTGAAAATACATATCTCGTCTAATGAGTCTTCTCCACATTTAAAAATGCCCTCGCTCATTGGATGACTTATCGTATTGTTCAGATGGCAGCTAGAGGTACTATTTCTAAGCAATGAGATACCAGAGAGGCTTATATTACCCTTGGATTCATTTGCCCTGTTTGTTTTTCTAGTGAAGACTACATTACATACATATTACATACATATTACGTTTTACATAATGGCCAAGAACGTTCATACGAATATAAAGTAAAACTTAGTTGTCATTACCTTGTTTTTAAAAACTACAGAGTGGTCATCTTCAACCGCCATTGCCTTGTTTTTAATATCTACAGAGTGGTCATCTTCAACCGCCGGGGCAGTTTTTGGATACGACTCAACCCTTTCAACATCCACATCGGGGATTCCACGATGGTCAGTCAGAACCCCAAGTGTGGCGGTGACCATTATATCAACGTGAAGCAACGGTCCATTTCCGTCTCGTGTCAGGGGATGAAGGGTCGGTATGTGGGCGTCCGTCTTCCCGGACCCTCCCGAATACTGACCCTGTGTGAAGTCCTGATAACTTTGGGTAAGTCCTCGTTACATTAACTAAGGGACCCGATCACCCAAACCTAAACAGTTTCTCCCTTATAAATCTATGTAAAGCTATTAGATATATAGATGTAAACCCGTAGCATGTCCAAGAAAAAATACAAAAACATGCAGTAGTATAAATGGGCCCAGAATAAGCCTTCGCGCACGCATGCATGAGTGAAAAAAACTTTGGGTAATTTGTCAAAGTTGAAGGCCCCCGGACATTGCTACATACATCGAAACAGTGGTAGAGACGAGACTGGTGACACCTGAGGGCCTTAAACTTTAACTTTGAATTTAACATATTGTAGTAACTAGTGTGAGAAGGCTTATCCAAGTGATATTTGTCTTTTCTACCTCTATCCACATATCAAATATCATCACAATCCAACCTGAGGTTCAAAGAAAGACAATACCTCAATCTGTATGGAGAGAGTTAATAAATGATGGTGATTGCATCATAAGAATGCTCTTAAAGCTTAAGGCGACCAGATTAAAAACACCAGACATTGCATATTGGTGACATTGAGTTGTGTAGTTATTACAGAAGTAGTACTTGTATTTGTATTTACTGACAATGAAAACAATTCAATTCACTTGGTCAGCCAAGGCAACTCGCATTGGTAATTGCTGACCCACGGAATCGCAGAAAACGTCTACATAACTTATAATAAATAAAAGCTATTACAAATATATATTTAAGTACAGTTATTGATATTACATTATCCATGACAAGTATCAACTACCATTACAATGCATCCCCATATTAAAATTCCAAGAAAATTGATCAAATTTAATCTACAGTATAATGGCGTAATAGCTAAAAACCAATCGGAAGTTGTGCTTTAAATTTCATGGAAGGTAGTTTGGAAATGGTTGTCTCACGCTGGTCATAAAATGTGTCTTTCTCTTCTTCTGATTGACCTTGTTGTGGAGCATAAATCTGAGTGATACCATACACACTGTCTTTTACCCTTATATGTCTTTTACCCTTATATGTACACTCACAACTCATGCATATGTTATAGTAGTGTTCTGAATACTGTCTATTAATTAAACGTGGTCTTATAATAATGACGACGCATGCATGTAATCTTTCTTCTTTTTCACCAATATAGAGATGAAACCATCGCCTATGTATTTCTCGACAATCTCCCCTCTGAAAGGTTTGTCAAAGGTTATCATAATTCTATGAGAAGTAAAGAAACAGGTTCATAGGATCATAATAGTAGCGCGAATGACGGCAGGAAATGTATGAAGCTCTTCGTGACAGTCCTCCAGCTTCTAGGCAATTTATAAGTTGATTTCATCGGGAATGTCTTTTGTCACATTTAACCCATAATTGAATTGTTTAATTTCTTCAAGTTTAATACATCATCAACTTTGATCAATGAAATGCAATGTTATTTGTTTGAAATATGTGTAAATTGCTTTCTTTCTAAACGACAGTTTGCTACGCCCTTTCATAACGTTGGGCTTTTCGAACTGTGTTATTTCTTATATTTGACTATTTTTCTTTGTTGTTCTTCCTGCTACAATGTAGATCCCCGATCTTTTTTTAAGTCGGAGTCAAAGGCAAAGGAGTCGGTCAATCAGGCCTGGTCTTTCGACGGCAGGATATTTCTCAAGACTCCCTAAGATGAATGCTGACTTCTTTATGCGTCAGTCGACCTGGATGTGCACAGGGTCCCCAAGTTAAGTCATACTGTACTCCAGAGGAGGGTATTCCAGTTCTGCTAGTAACATTTTTCTGAATCCAAAATTATATCGGGCACTCGACATTTAACATGAACAAGGAAGCAGTTGTATTATAAAGCATTACCCCCACATCACCCCCCACCCCCTTCCGTACAGCCAGTTGTAACAGATTATAATGCGAACATCTATTGCACAAACTTCAACTTGCCAGCTCTTAAAAGCATTTTGTTGAGCTTGAAAACTACGTTTGCAATGTGTTTCTGGATACTTGTTTGGCAACTTGTAGCCTTAGTAACTTAATTTCTCAATTGCTTTTCGTCAAAATTGGGGTTTGATCTTTGTCAATCATCCCATAGAAACCCATACTTAAGACTTGAAAAAAGGGCCTTTATAAAAATAGGGAGCTCTTAGGAAATCGATGCTTGCAGTATGTATGTGAATAGTTGTCAGGAGGAAAAAATTGCTTTAACTTAGTACTTAAGGACTGCACTCTATTGTCAGTCACTTGATAATTCACTACAGCATGAGTATACGTTTGTGACCATTCTGTTACCTATGGAAGACTATCTGCTATGGTTCGCCAAGTCAACGCTTGTAAAGGAACAGTCTAAGATTTTGAGAACGTTGACAATAGAACATTTATTCCAACATTCTTGAAGTACTCTTAAATTCCATCATATAGAAACGCAGTCCAGACGTGAATACCACAGCTGAGGGTTTTTTTTATAACTTTCACACATGTAATAAAGATCTAAAGTTTCTCATGCTACTTTTATACTAATACTTGATTAAGACAGAAGTATTCCTTACTAATGATGGAAAGATGTTGCAATAGTTGTCAACATTTTGTTTCGTGGCGTTGTTAACTTGACGTTGAGTTATTGTGCTTTTCAAGGACATTCATTCTTTTCGTCTTGTCTGAAACCTTGCCCAAGGACACAAGATCGGTGACACGCAGCCGGATTCGAACTCGAAACCTCTCGGTCCCGAGGCAAATACGCTGCGCCACGCGATCTCACTTAGATCATATTCACACCAGAAATCATGAATGACAATTGTATTGGAGACAAAACTTCAGGAACGGTTCACCTCTAGAGAAGGGGGCGTATGCTGATACTTGAATGGATGAAAGACCTTTATTATACATTTATGCTGAACAACAAGCTAAGTACAGGTCGAAGCAATAAGGCACAATTTGATATAAGAAAAGTGGTTATCTTTCTACATCTGCAGAGTCTACTATATGCGATTATGTACAGGTTTAATGGAATCAAAGAGGACGTTTCTTTCGTTGTCGTAAAACGTACAGATACTGATTGAGCGATTCTTACGACGTGGTATGTAAACTAATAAACGCTCCATAGACAAAGTTCCGTATTACAAATCATCTATGGTGGCAGGTTTATCCAAGTATAAGCAAAGAGGAACTAACTGATATATACGTGTGTGGTGGCTCTATCGTCCAATTAATTGCATTGTACGTATAGCGCTTGACATGTACTACAGTAGTCGAGCAATTCAGTTATCATAATTATTATGTTAATATTCACTGAAATATTATTCCATCATACGAAACAATAACAAAGAGTAAGTGAGTAAGTGAGTAAAGTCTCCAGTAAACTCATGTCTGCTTTTAACTCATCAAGTTTTGGTAACAAACTACATGTACGTATCTATGTGCTACTTTGAGACCCTTTTTTATTTTAGCTGGTCAAAAATAGTTTGATATCAATAAATAATAATTAATTTCTTTTCATAATCAATTTAGAAATTTAAAAAAAGCCATTCTGCATTATAACTCCCTTGCCGCGGCTAAACCCCACACTCCTCACAAAAGAACTAAATCAGTGAATAAATACATTAAAGAAAAAAAGTCATAACATTTTTCTCTGGCCCATTCTGAGACGTTTCAAGGTAAAACCGTATTCATTTCACATTTTTGATAGTCTGGCGGCCTCGGCCTTTTTGTCAAACAAGCCCTGCTTCTAACGGAGATATTAGACATTAAACAGGGGGCGTGGCTTCGAAATCGGTGTCTTAATTATACACCCCCGCAGTTTACCATTCTGTGTAAAATCATTCATATTAATTCCTTGATAGGCTAATTGTCTTGTTGAGCCTGTTGGTCTGCTGGGTGGATATACTGTTGGTCAGACTGCAGGTCAGTTTAGCAATGTCCAGGCAGCAGGAGCAGGGTGGACACATATCCACAGGTAAGACTAAGGCTTAGGTCCCATTTCCAAACCGGGGCCCGGCAGGGCAGCTTTCGGAAGCGAAAATAATTATATTAAAGACATCAAAATACACAAGATGTCAAAATAAGATACATGGGAATGATATGTGTACATTTTTCTAGGTATACATTTTGATTTCTCGTTTCTTAAAACATCCCGGCCGGGCCCCGGTTTGGAAATGGGACCTAAGCTTTAGTCATTTCATACTGTTTTTGCCTCCAATAGATTTGCTTCGAGATGAGCATTAAGGAACGGCTGCACCGAGGCGTGGGTACCGGTACGGAAAATGTAGTTATAGAAAAGTACAAACCTGAAACTTGTAATGGGTGACACAAAAACCAATGGTCCATTTCGCTACAAAAGAATCTGTTTGGTGGAGTATTCGACTCCCGCTGCAGTCTTAAAACCCTGTCTTCATGTAAACGTTTTTCTTCAGATAGTTGGTAGAGATGACAAAAATCTCTACTTTGCTGATTATATTTTATGGCCTTTCTTGAAGATAACTGAATATGGAAGCAAGGGCGTGGTTTACTGTCAGCACACTGTAAACGCCACTCGATAATTGTGTACAAAAATAACATAAATGAAGAACTTTATTGCACATTCTTCTGACGCACTCGGCAAACAACGAGACACGATTTAGCGATCAAACTCACAGATACAAAATAAAGATAAAGTATTACAGAAATTCAACTTCTTCAAATTCGTGCGAATTGATTTGTATGGATTTTGTCGAGTGAAAACAAGGCCTAAGAATAAAAAACGTGGAAATTTCTTCAACACATTCGCACGGACTCACTAGTGCTAACTGTTTTTATTACTTTCATATTTGCATTCTATCAGCATGCTAAAAACAAAATATGTGTTCACTCCAATCTGTTGCAAAATAAGTAAAGTATTTTTAGGATTTACGTTATATTGAATCCACCAAATAAACACCAACTTAAGTCACGGTTTATATTCCAGGTCAAGGGAATTCAATTTATGAATTGGCAGATACAGTGGACAGTCATAGCGTCGCAAACTCTTTGTATCATCATGGTTAGTTCGTTTGCTTGTTTTTGTTCTTGTTGTGTTAGTTGTGTCTTAGGCATCAAACCTCTCGTAACTTTTTCCATTAATATTTTCACTCGTAGGTATGGTACGGAGTGAAACTAGAAAGGCCGACATTTGCTTAAGAGCAAATACAGCATATTTCAGCCATACCCCTTCCCACGCAACATTGGACTGTTCCAAATCACCCCTGCGCAAAAATGGAACATCCTCTTAACAGTACATTATCCCCCACAGTGGACTGGTATTGTGAATTGATTCCAGGTAAAAACAGAGCTTGCTTCTATTTTTCAGAAAATGACAATAATCACACCTTCCATTCAGAAAATTTTCATCATGACTGAAAATTGTTGAATGACTTCATGTAATGTCATTAACAATTTTTAGTACGATAACTAGGTGTAAGTCTAAAAAAGTATAAGCTCCTTGTGATGTGGGTACATTTACTATTGCAGTGAACTTTTTTTATTCAAGTAGGGCATACGATTTAATAATTATCAAGCAGGTGCAGGTACTGTAGGAGCGTTTGTTTTCTTCAAGCTGTAAAACTGTTAAACTGTTTTACTTTGTATGCAATCAGCCATCGAGCCTATTCTTATTTTAGTTTAACAACTTCCTGCCAGACCCGGAAGATACGATTGAACCTTGTTCGAGGATTTATTTTCGTCTGTCTGGTCAGTCTGTTCATACCCTGGCGCTGAGAGTGTTTTATTGGGCTGAAACTCTGGCAGTTTAAAGTTACTTACAATTTAAATGTTCAAAGTTTATGTCAAACAACAACAGCACTAGGAAATGTGGCCACTATAGACAGGTGGTCACTATAGAGAAAATGCTGATCTATTGACTAGGAGCCATACGTTACACATGATTTCAGTACACTGATCATTAATCATATAAACATTGCACAGGTAAGCCAATTGTTTAGATGTACAATTAAGTTCAAATAATTCTGAAGAGAAATATTGATGAGAAAATAACCATTCTCGCCACTGTCTAACTTATAATTACGTATCAAAACTAAACGCAGATTTTCTAACTAACGCACCTTTCGCCGACTTCATCAAAGGACCGCCGGCTATCAATCAAACACGGCTGTTGATTAGACTTAGAGTTTCAAACAGTCATGTGCTGTGTGCCAGTTGACAGCGAACTTCATGCTACGTGATGTTTTACATTGCTTGGACCTTCTTTCCTACAGCGGTGCTTCTACAAAATATTTAGACTGTAACACTGAGTCCCACATGTTTTATAGAATAGAATTTGACGCAGAACAGCGTTTTTTGCTGGGTATTTTTCTTGAAACATGTCCGTGGGAATATCAGCGAGGCGGCGACGTAGGGATATCAGACCGTCAACAAAAGTCGCACGGCGGCTAACGGCGCAGCGAAGATACTAGCGCTATAAATAAGCGCTTCAACTAAGGATGGCAACCCGTACAATATTTTTGTATACTGTTGAGCTAAGTAAAGTTTGTTGTTTATGAGGTTTTAGTTGTCTTTGAAGCTTTGACCCGAAATATTTTAAAGTCAAACTGCTGAAGAGAAGTAAGTGACTGCTACGATTATCGTAGATATGGCCCTAAAAAAACTGATAAAAGAAGCCTTCTCAATAGTCTAAAATGCAAGAGCTTCCGGGGGGGGGGGGGGGCTTCGCCTACCTGGGTACCCCCCACAGTGGCCCTGCCCCTGGACCCCGCCAGGGACATTCGGCGGCCCCCGGACCCCTGTCCGACGCTTTGAAAAAATCCTGGCGAGAAGTCTGTACGGCCTGAGTCTTCAAGTTAACGTATTGTGTGGTCCCGCTTATGAATATTAATTAGCCTTCGCTTTCCTCTTCGCTGATTGGCTGAACCATTCATTGAATTAACTCTTCCTGCCGGCTAGACGCAGGTGCAGATGTCGGCTCTGTGGGGTGAACGTCCGAAAGGTCATGGCATGGAGAACGAAAGAAAACCAATTTCCCCTAAAAAAAAGTGCTGTAATTAAGCCTTTTACAGTACTTTATGCCAAAAATTTTACTTGGATCATTTTACCAACTATCTTATGCCTATCTATACCAAATGTTACTCATACCAGGGTACAGGGGTGCAAAATATACCGTTATAAGACCGTCAACAACAGTCGCACGGAGCTAACAGCGCAGCGAAAATACCATCGCTAGCGTTTCAACTTCGGATAACAAGTTATAAGTACTGTTGAACTCAGTAACGTTAAAGTTTGTTTTTAGTTGCCTTTGACGGTTTGACCTGAAATAGTGTTACGCTAAACTCCTGAAGAGAAGTTAAGTGACTGCTGCGATTATCATAGATATGCCCCTAAGAACTGATACAATATAAAGCCTTCTGAATAGTCTAAAATGCGAGAGCCTTAGGCGGGCTTCGCTCCCCCTGGCGGGAACACTGCTATATACGGGATCATGAGGCCCCGCTTATGAATATTAATTAGCCTTTGGCCTCCTCTTCGCTGATTGGCTAGGTCTTTGATTCAATTAACTCTCCGGCTGACGCGCACAGGTGTGGCTCTGTGCGGGGTCACGGAAGGTCACGTCAGGAGGCCAAAAGAAAACAAATTTCCCCTCAGAAAAGTGCCATAATTAATCATTTTAAAGTTGTTTATGTCAAAAATTTTACTTGAATCTTGTTACCAAGTATCTAATGCCTATCTATACAAAATTTCAGGTCATTTAATTGTAATACCAGGGTACAGGAGCCAAAAGTGTCATTTTTTGGTCAAAAATTGGCCAAAAATCGCAAAAATAAGCATTTTGTGCACTGTACACCAAAAGTGTTATTGAATTTATATGGGGGCATTATCAAGGCACATCTCTGTCAAATTTCAGCTCATTTGGTTGTAATACCAGGGTACAGGGGCCAAAAGTGTCCCTTTTTGGTCAAAAATTGGTCAAAAAATCGCAAAAATAAGCATTTTGTTGTACTGTACACCAAAAGTGTTATCGAATTTATATGGGGGCATTATCAAGGCACATCTCTGTCAAATTTCAGCTCATTTGGTTGTAATACCAGGGTACAGGGGCCAAAATATACAGTTTTGGTCTAAAATTGACCAAAAAATCTCAATAAAATCATTTTAGAGGCAGATATGAAAAAACTGACAAAAAATCATCAAGGTATTGGCCCATTCTACCCCTGTGCCAAATTTCAGGTCATTCGGTCCAGGAACGGCGGAGATGAATCACTTTGAAGATTTGACAGGAGAAGAAGAAGAAGAAAGAAGAAACATTACGAATACAATATATTTCACCATACTATGTATGGCTGAAATATAAATATTGTATGCCTAATGTTTCTGCTTCTTCTTCTTTCTACTGTCATAAGTTTAAGAGCAATTATCTCCGTCATTCTTGGACCGGAATGGCCTGAAATTTGACACAAATATAGAGTGGACTAATATCCCCAGAAGTTTCTTTCTGTTCTTTTATAGATGACTTGAAACCGATTGTAAGGACGTTTTAAAGCCATTTTCTGGCCAAAACTGTATGCCTCCCATGCCCCGGTATTAAGTCCAAAGGACCCGTCATTTGGCATGATAGTGCATGAGATATTTACTATAAGGACCCCGTTATCATTGTTGGACCAAAAATCACTTCGAAATTATTTATAAGCCAATTTGTCGGGGTTTCTACGTCTATTTTCTACGCCCCGGATGCCAACGTATCACCATATGTGGCAAATGACTAAGCGGACGTGTGTGGGGCCAGGAACAGTAAATCAATACGGCGTAGCCAATAGGTGCGCGACATTTAGTACCCCGCTTGCTCCAATTAATATTCATGAACATCCATCGCAAACGTCATCCGATTGTTGTCAAAATCTGCGCCATTCATTTATGAGCTCCGCTTCAAGAAAAAGAGAGTGTGAAAACGTCAATCTCAGTGGTATTGTCACTATAGGACATAGGTATAGCAAAACTGATGTCAGCAAGAACGGTTATTGATTAATGATCTAGAATTTTGTATCAATGACCTAGAATTGTGTATCAATGACCTAGAATTTTGTTTTAGGTTTCTATCGACCCCCCACCCCCACCCTCGCCCACAACAACAAATTAATTCGACAACTAAGCTACTTGAAGCCCACACTGAGCATTTCTTGAGACTCGAGCTCGGCGTACACAGTGTGTCAAGTTCAAGTTCAGAATGCTTGTTTATTATTTCATTCAATGGACTGAGTACACAGTGCGATTGTACTGTATACAGTGTGTGTTGAGTATATACGTACAAAAAAAACAACAGCAATTTCGACAAAAAATCCATGTCCTATCGCCCATGATGTGAGAAGACATTCATAGTCTCAGACTAATTTACATGACGTCACGCATATCATTTGCATTTTATCAGCATTCACTAATGGCTGAAATTGCCCTTGTAAGTACGCTTTACAAAATATCCCGGTTGAAATATCACAAACAATGCCTCAGCCTCTTCACGACGACAAAGAAGGTAATGTTTTCTGCAACGTTTGTGTGTGTGTGTGTGCGCGCGCTTGCGCGCGTATGTGCACGTAGACCTTACGAAAGTCGCTGTACTTTTGTCGTGTCAATAAAGATTGTTGTTGTGTGTGTGTGTGCGCGTGTTCATGTGCGTGTGTTTGTATGTGTGTGTGTGTTTGTGTGTGTGTATGTGTGTGTGTGTGTGTGTGTGTGTGTGTGTGTGTGTCTGTGTGTGTGTGTGTGTGTTCGTACATACATGTTTGGTGCCTGCGACCACGATAACACGAAAATGCTTGAATGGATTGTCTTGATACTTGGTATGTAACGAGGTGTTTCACAACCTTGACATTAATAGATTTTAGGCGCCCTATTGGCCATGAAAGTCGTATTCTAGGCAAGCTAAATGTTCACGATTTTGGGTTTAACTTAGCAGATAGCCCTTGTGGGCGGAAACAAGAAACATGAGAATTGCAAAGTTTTTTCAGGTGCAATCTCTAGAACTTAAGAATAAGATAAGTAACGAAGGGATAAACGGATGTCCATATGTTTTTACATGTAGCTAACTTTGATCTCGACCGACGTACTAGTATAGAAATCTATGTCATTGCATTTCTTAGAAAAATTGATTACATTTATTGGCAAAATATATGACAGAAACATCATACTCAGTAAATATGCGACCTGGTTCGACGAGAACAGTAATATATATGAATTCTTTTTACGAATATTTACGAATTTTGACAAATTGATGAGAAATCATAATGACACCATGCTTAATACTCCCCGTTTAATCTCTGTCTTAACTTTCAAAAATATTTACCATACTAAATGAACCTGGCTCTTTGTTCTAGCAGAGGAATGGGACAACAATGGGCAGGGACAATTATGGTTTTGCAAATGACCAAATTTGTATATTTGTTGAGAGGACATGAAACCATGCTGAAGTCTACGACTTCAATCAGCTTTGGCTTTAACTTTCATACCTTAGTGATCTTAGTCTACCTGGCCGTTTATTTTATTTATTTCCTACTTTCCCCCACAGTTTATTCACAACTCATAAATTACAGAACATTAGAAAATATTCACCTACTCACTTGTATCACAATAGAACATACGACTGAATATACAAAACTAAAAACAATCATAAAAATATTTACACTGGCATTTGCTAACCATTTTACACACTAGTCTAGCGTTATCTTTACTCAATCATCTAGGCATACGCAGTACTATGTACTATAACACATTTACCACCTGGTCGTTTATGTCATTCTACCTTAGAACATGTGGCTGCTTGGGGTTGAGGTATGAATATATATGACCTATAGAGATAACGTTATGTCAGCCTCTTATAATGACGGAAAATGAAATATCAATCCAAACCCACTTTGCGGAGGAGAGGTCGTATGAGCAAGAATTCTATGCAAACTTATTTTTTGCATATCCATATGCATAAGTTTTAAAATTAGTCTGGTAAGGTATAGTTTATAGTGCGGGATAAACAAAAAATTATATACTGGTAGGACGATTTTAACCCTATTCAGACCGGGGGGGGGCTTTTGAGGCCCGCGGCAACTTCGATGTCCTATAACGCCAGAACGGCTTACGCTAGAGCCACCAAATTTGGTGAGTTTTCCTAAAATATTGTTGGCAAAAAAATTACGAAGTTTGAAAAATTTTCCATTTTTTCTTGTTGCCATGGCAACCGTTTGTTGACAGGCTGTTTTGCCAAAAATCACTATTTTTGGTTCTAACAATGTATTTTTCATATTTATTTGTTATATTACTGCTATTTTGTAACATAAATAAAATCTTATATTATTTAGCATATCTTTCATAATTATATATGCATAAATTATGCTAATTTTATGACGTCATCAGCCCAAAATCCAAGATGGCGGACCGTATGGCAAGATCAAGAATAACAAGCTAATTATCCCTCAGAATTTGTAACTACCTGGTATTTTTTCATCACAAACCATCTAAATGAATGAAATTAGTCTATTTCCATTGCCTTTTGTGATTATTTGTTGCAAAAAAAGGATTTTTAAAAATTCAATGTGGTGGATATAATATGGCGGAGCCCAACTCGTACCTTAGATGTGCATGACGTCATTTTGTGACGTCATTTTGACGTTATCGATGTTGCTATTGGCAACACAAGTCGTAATAAACATTATTATTCTGTTATCTGCACTTGTTGTTACATTTTTTTAGCATAACTTGAAGTTTTCTGAGAAAAACCCTTTTTTCATGGGTTTGGCCAATATAATCAAATTCATGACGTCATAATTACGTCATCTTACGTCAACGTAACGTCAAACGTCAAATACTTGTCAGATATTATGTCGATATTATGTCCTGAAAATTTGGTGGCCCTACGGCACGTCGTTTTAGAGTTATAGGACTTAGAAATGGAGGGCCTCAAAAGCCCCCCCCCGGTCCAGGGATGACCCAAAAAGCCCGGTCTGAATAGGGTTAACAAAGGATTGCAGGATTATCATTGGGGTGCAGATATGTCCGGTTGAATTACGTGTTTTAGACAAAAAACATTTTCTTCCATTTTATCGGCATGAATTCACATGCAATTCCAGATATGACTATTTGTCATTTTAAGTAACATTTCGATCATACATGGTCATAGTGTTTTCTTTTCTAAACATGGGTAAGGATTGGCTTTTCTTCCTAATTCATGTAGAAGGGAATCTAATATTTTAAACAACACAGAACCGTCTACGGTACTCGTGTGAAAACAAGCGAACCATAACTACATGTACGAAGAACTATATTTAGAGTATGATGTTTGAAGTATATGATTCTGATTCCTTGTATGTATGAATCCTGCAGCACCCAATGACGTCCCTCCCCACCCTGCAATGGAGGAGAAAGAAAAGGAAGGAGACAAAGAAGAAGAAAAAGGCACAAAAGGTGATTGTAGGAACGAACAAGAGGATAGGAATCAATTAAACGTTGACATAGAGGATAAAGAAGAAAATACAGTACACCGGAGTCTGCTCCGAGATAAAGGAGGAAACTTTCGAAGATGTAGGTAAAACATGTCGTTAGATAAATCCATACTGCTGGACATATGGACAAAGTTTATTCCCACGTTTCAGACAGCAGCCACTGTCTTTCTTCATTGATTGAAAATAAAAGCATACAAAACTTACGGACAAAGAATAGAGTTAAACCAAATTTTCTTCAAGCAAGGACTGTTTTTTTAAAGGTAAGATGCATACCTCCAAATTGTCGATGGCTGACAGTCCATCTTGCTTACGGTGAATGACCTAGTCTCGATCTTGCGAGAGAACACGACAACTAATTCAGGCTTGCGTAGATCATCTGCCCCCTCCCCCGCCTCCCTGCGCAGTAGGGTAGGTAGGACTTGGGCAGCTCCCAACACTCATTTCGGTTCAGCTTCGCACGTTCCAGCTGGATATTAATAGCCTCCTTAACCCTATTCAGAACGGGGGGGGGGGGG
>NC_049986.1:3644670-3654874 GCF_000003815.2 Branchiostoma floridae
CCCCCCCCCGTCCAGTGGATGACCAAAAAAGCCCGGTCAGAATAGGGTTAATCTTCTTCAAGGACAAAGAATACTTCTTACATATCTTTGTCCATTTCCTTGACTGTATTTTTCGCTTTCGTAGAATCTATTACAGAACATTTGTAATCGGGGAACTTTGGTTTGTCAATATCACCGACATGACAAAAAGAGATATGCGATATGACTGCAATTGTTTTCTTTGTTTTTACATTCTAATGATTTACAAAAATGTATTCTGCTGTTATCAGTTAACTAGCTCGTTCCTCTAAAGTGGGTACAGCCAAACGACTAGGTTTTGTTATATTTTTAGATTAGTACAAGTAAACATTTGTACGTTATTCACGTTGTAAAATCAGCTCATTAGATTTTAACGTTTTTTTCATGCCTTCCTAACCCATTGTTTTCAAAATTCGTCACAATTTTCTTGCCCCTTATCATGACTTCACAATAAAGAGTATTTGTGGTAGTGTAAGTAGAGACTTTTATTACAACGATGCTCCCATAGTAATATCTTCTAGCTCTTCTTTTAGCTAGCTAGAAGTCTTTCAGCTATATACTTTACAAATAGTGATATCTTCATATTTTCTATTACATCTCAGACCGTGCTATGGAGATGTGGAACCAGATAAAAGTCAGTAAGATGTTCTGGCTTGTGCTGGGTTCCGGCCTATTGATACTAGTGCTGGTTGTTACCGGTGTGATCCTGATAATCGGTTTCGCACCTGGAGGGAGGGTAAGTCTTCATAAAGCTAAGAGCACAACCCGCTATACGTGCAAATAAGTGCTATTTACATGCCAATACGTGGGCAATCTTTTGGGATCCTTAAGAGGTAAGTACCGCCTTGGTACGAACTCGTGGGGAATCCGACGGATTTTGGAGCACGCAGACACGCCGTGGAACTTTACGTGCAGGCAAAGCTTTGTGTGTCATCGGGCTGCGGATCCGCTCCCATTAAGTGCCAATACAGGTGACGTGCCTGTCTTGTACAGCCTGAACGTTTTCAGAAAAACGTGGCGGAAGTGGCCTCCCGAAAAAAAAAACGTACGGACAAATTGCACGTATAGCTTAATATGTTTTTGATGGAAGGAAACGACGTTAATTTTCTACGTCAGAGACACGTTGGTTGGTAGCATTTTTAAAAATGGTTGTTCAGTTTCATTACTCTCGGATACAGGAATGTGAGAAGATTTCATATTAGCTGTGGAATGAAAAAAGTCAATTCTATCTTATAGTTTAAAATGCACCTGTTTATAGAGTCAAGTTGAAAATGTGATGAGCCGGAGTGGCCAACAGAATTCTAGCACTTCGTGGTCGTCGCCCTCCTATAAGCAGACAAGCTCGCCCGTCGTCAGCTCAACCTCCTTTTCCTCACTTTCGGGATGGCGGCCGACAGGATCAGAGACAGACACCCACCGTGGAAACACCGAGATCTTACTGACAACGATCGCACCTCTGGCAACCACAGGTAAATCAGGAATAGATTATTTAAATCTTAGATCACATCTCCGTACGTGTTTTGTCCGTTATGTTTTTTGTTGGGGGGAGGCGCGTCCGTGTAGGACTGGCAAGAGCAGGGAGGGAGTACGTCAAGTGCTTACCACTTACGGATCCCCCAATTTGCCAACGTTTTTGCGAATAGACAACACACAGTTGCACATACGGCGGGTGACCTAGGTTTAACCGTATAACAAAGTTATGGCTGAGAAATGGCTTCCAAATCTCACTGTATCAAGTTCATTGTGACGGTGACTTCTTGTCTACAGTACAAACATATATGTTCAAAATAACTTTTGTTGAAGGGTACCTTACCTTTTCTTATCCTAAAAATGTTCTACATTTATGTGAGATGCATCAGTTTGCCGTGTTCTATTCAACTGCAATGACTAATGTTTCTTCTACTTTTCCTTCCTTCAGAACTTAACTTCTGCAAGACCAAACCTTGTCAGCATGGACGCTGTGTGAACCAAAATGGCGGATACAAATGTACCTGCCCGACTGGATGGACTGGACAGAACTGTCAGCATGGTGAGTATGTTCTGATTTCTATCAATGCAAAACGGTTTATTCATAAAAAGGCTTCGCAGCTAGGTGCTGAATTCTGCCGTCCTTACATACATTTATTGCACTTTATCATCATATTGCACTTGGTGTTCATACTGTCCTACAACCAATTACCCGTTTATAAGTACAACTAGACTTCCACGAACAAATGGAGAATACCTTTATTCAAGACTAGAATGTCTCATTTATGAATTACTAAAAGAGTACCCCATCCACTGCCTCATCCAATTGCATGTCAGCTAGTAATACTGTGTGTCTATTCAGAGCATAGAAATGTCCTTATAATGGTGACCTGACTTCCTGAAGTTCCAGAGACAAGATAAAGACTGATTCATCATCAGTGTTACTGTTCAGTCTTTGTTGGAATTGTCAAAAAAGAAATACAATTTGGTCACTAGGAAATTGGAAATACAACTTAACTTGCAATTGTGAATAGATGGAGGATTGACGTTTTGAAGTTTGTGGGACTTCATAGAGATTGGATGTTTGCTGGTAGGGTGTTCCATAAATTGGACACTCTTTTTACTCTGTGACTGGAGGGTAACCTCCAGCAACAGAGTCTTGTGATCACTTTGTGCGTTGAGTGTTCGCACCTATATCTCTATGTTCCGTATGCCACAATCGCATGTGGATTGGCATGTCGTCTGTACTCCGTTGCGAAATGATGCACGTTCTTTTTTTTCGCCGTAGCTGGTTTCATTATGAATGTAATAATTCAGTTTTCACCCCTACGCCGTCCGGTATAGTGGTTCAGGTCTTCCTTATGATCGCGCCTTAAGCCTTGTGGTAATTGGATACCGTCAAGCAGATAATGTCCTCGTTGGAATATGCCATCTCTTTCGGGCTTTGCGTTTCCAGTATTGAGGTTGGTTTGACATAGCATACTGCTAACATTTTGCGCGGTTGATAGTCATATGCATTTTATGCATATGGTTAGAATGTGTTCGATCAATGGGATCTTTTTTTTCGCGGTAGCTGTTTTCATTATCGATGTAATAATTTGAGAAATCACCCCTATTTCCCCGGTACTATGGAACAGCTGGCCTATAGACGATGGGGTTTCGCAAATACTTATCTCCAAGCAGATATGGGGTTATGTTACGCCCACAGCTGTCACTGGCCCACTTTTTAAAATGGTGTGCGTCTCAGGTATCCATTGTGAAGCTGTGTTGTTGTTTTCATTTGGTGTCGTTCGATTGAGACGCTGATTTCGCTGTTATTGCTTACATGACTGTGTTTTAAATTTTGCAGTGATAGGTATGTTTTGGTATAAGATGATGTGATGTGTTCTGTATGCGATACACCACAGAAAACATACCACACATACACCACAGAAAACATCACAACCGACATAAACCATAGTTAGGTCACAGAGTCTGTTACCTACGGTCACTTGTTTTTAGTTTGTTTTTGGCTTAGGTAGATTGAAACTGTAAGAAAAGGATAATCTAGAATGGGTAGGTTAAATCGATTGGAACGATGGAACTGTGAATGTTGGGCCCATGGCCATGAGTAAGGATTCTAAAAAAACATAGTTCTACATAATGTTCTTGGTGAATCTTTCTCTAAGGGCCATTCCAGATGTTGTTGCATTACGTACATCTGGTACATGCTTTTAGAGGAACAATTAAAAGTACAGAGGAAAGAGAGAAAGAGAGGCTTCAAGTAGTTCATATGGCAAGAAATGTGATGAGATCTGGTTCTTCTTATGTTATGTTTCAGCGCCATGCCCTGACGATTACCAGAAGTACCATGACGTTTGCTACAAGGTGTTTGCCACACCCAAAACCTTCTCTGACTCGTCTGTGACCTGTGAGACTGCCGGAGGCACCCTCGCCATGCCCCGTGACGCCGGCACCAACACCTTCCTCATCAGTATTATGAACAAGAACCGTCACGCTGACGCCTGGATCGGTCTACATGATCGGAAACGTGAGGGACGGTGGATGTGGATAGACGGCACCCCATCAAGGACTGGCTACACGGCATGGGGACCAGGGGAACCCAACAACCAAAACGGCAAACAGGACTGCGCCATGTACTGGACTGCCAATAGAAGCCTGTGGGATGATGCGTATTGTAACCGTGAAGAGAAGTTCATCTGCCAGGTCAAGCCATCAGGTCAGTAGTTTTACTCAGGGACGGAGGATATAACCTCCAACGGAGTATTGTAGTTGGGTGATGTGGCAACTGTTCGCAGCTGTATACTAGTATTTTTGTTCGCTTTGCTGCATTCATATGTTTTTTTTTCGAATGTCATGTCAGCTCGTATTTGCATGATGGTGCACTTTTTTTTTCATGGTAGCTGTTTGTATAAGTAATGTAATCATTTTAAAAATCACCTCTGTTTTCGGTATTATGGACAAGGTCAGCCATGTCCCCATCTTGTTTTGACGGGCTATCTTCAAGCAGATGTGTTATGTCTAGCGACAAATTGATATCATAGCTGTTGCTCCAGATAAAACACCTAGCTGATGTTAGGCCCCGGCAATACTTTACTACAATGTTTACTATACCAATTACTTAATAATCAACTACCTGTACAGAAATGGAAACATATCACAGCTCAATGCAAAAACCATAAATATCTACGGCCTCTTGTTTTGTTTGCTTTACGAAAGACTAAGGCCATGTGGAACTGCACGCAACAGTCCCTCAAAACGCAAGCAGACAGTTAAAGTCGTTCCATAGCTTTAGGAGGCCGTAAGGGCATTGAAAGAGGAAGGTACCAATATTTTTTTTACACCTGAGTACGGTGAAATAAAGAAGTTAATGCAAAGTGACTATTCATAGGGCACAACTTTTGCAGCTACGCCCATACCTGATATATGGCACTTTTACAACTACAACTACAAGTACCACATGGCATATTTTCCCGTTTTTGGAAATTCGTCGCACTGTGAATTTTACATATACAATGGATAGACAGAAGGTAAGTGTAGTCACATAGCCTTTTAAGGCCATAAGGGAAGTAGGGTGTTATCCTAGTATATATATGTCCGGTGCACAGTATAGGAATGATACACCTTAAGAAGATATTAAACGACAGGTACCTTAGTTTTCTTTATGAGGCCTATAGAGCATGAAATATAAAATTTATATACCAAACTGAATGTTCAAAAGCGAATGTTTCTCTTTCATTGGACAGATGTCAACGTTGCCCTGGGGAAGACTGCGTTCCAAACAAGCACCTATAAAAAGGGGGTTGCCGATCTTGCCGTAGACGGGAACACTGATACAAATTACTGCGATGGTTGCTGTACACACACTCTCCCTGAAAAGGCGAATCCCTGTTGGTGGGTGGATCTTGGCCATTCCTACATGGTGGACAGGTATGTGAATTTGTTTTGTTTTGTTTTGTTCTGCTCTGTTCTGTTCTGTTCTACCGAGGAATCGGCAATTATTGTCATGATTTTGGCTGATATATACGAAACAGAGGTTCGCAAGGCCTCCATCGGGATAACTTGCAGTGAATCACCAACTCCAGACAGAACGATTTTCTCCATCACACACAGCCCCATCACATGTGTGGTGGGTTCTTTAACGTGCTTAGGATGTGGCTAGCTCTCCCCAAACACGAGACCTCCATTTAAGGTCTTATCAGAGGAACGGCCCTAGCCGAAGCTAGGTACTCATCTTCACCTGAGTAAAGTGAGAAAAGCCGTGTAAAGTACATTTCCCAAGGGCACAAGATCGGTGACATGGCAGGATTCGAACTCGAGACCTCTCGGTTTTGAGCCAAACATGTTATTACGCGGCCTCACGCCTTGCATTCCCAGTACAAGCTCTGGATATACAGGAGGTAGGCCATCGGACTCGATATGGTGCCACCAGGAGGTGAAACGCAAGTTTTCGAGTTTTTCCCCCTGAAAGCGGTAACGCAGAGCGTAATACAAATAATTCATCGACAACCAGAGATACAAATTTGTCCACAAAGAGGACAATTTTTACGAAACATTGTTACAAAACTTTGCCCCTTTTTTTTAAATCGCCGACGATTTCCGAAAACGTCCGAATGTTTGAGAGTACGACGAATATTAACATCGTACTATAACATCAAACTGAATAGAAAAGAAAAAAATGACAGCAATGAGAAAAAAAATATTACCAGAGCCCCGTTAGCCATCATAACTGTTTTCGTCTTCAACAGATATAAGTGGACGTCCCTAGGGACATTTCAAAAGTGGTCAGCATTCATTTTTACACCAGGTCGGATAGAAAAGGTTGAAAGCATCGAACAATGGTTAGGTTTTTTTCAGACATTTTTGTACAACATTTTGTTTAGCAAGGTGTGCTACAAATGGCAGTTATGACCCTTTCTTGTTTCTTTTGAAGGCCAGAAAAACTGTAAAGCGTCACAAAAACGGCAATTTCTAGTCTTATACATGGATATTATAACCGTGGCAGCCATCGCACTTGTGGTGGTAACGCCTGTTACCGAATTTGACGACAGGCATAAACCTCGTCACACAGCCCCCAAGATCAGTGACAGTAGCGATATGACTTGATCGGGCCTAGGGAGCTGGTTTCACCTGCCGAACAATCCTTCTGTGAACTGAATTTTTACATTTTTGGGTACTATTTGAATTCTTTGTGTCTTCTCAGGCCACAGCAAGTTTTTAGGGGGTAAAATCTCCCCCTTGGCTGTAATAATATTCTTACCCATCAACCAATACGAATCTTGTGGTGCATCTTTGGAAAACAATAACAGGGGTTGTGGAAAAATGATGGGAGCAGTGATGTTGTCTATAATTTGCTCCATATCAAGTTGCTAAGGCAGGCGATAGCGTTTTTTTTTTACATTTCAATGAGAACGTGCCGGTCATATATTCAACTTGCAGTCAAGATATTTCATTTGGTCCACAATTTTCAACGTTGGCTTTGTTCTCTTGTGCTTGGAAAGGGAGTTTGCCCCGCTATCACGGCAAACTACCTTCCTTGGCAAACTCCCTTTCCCGGTGCCAATGTTGAAAATCGCGGACCCCCCCCCCAAAAAAAAAAAAAACAGACCCATTTCTAAGGCTGCTATGGAGTCTAGAGCATTATTGTGTTACCGAGAGGCTACCTGCTGCTTCAGAATGTATCCTTACATACCGAGCAACAGTGACACCAGTTTTGCAGTCAGCACGATAGTTTTTGCAGTCTGCAGATCTATTGGACCAAACGACTCGGCATACGATACTATGGTATTAACTACGAGATCCAATGTCAAGTTGCTATAACAATAAACTATGTACAGAGACGGAATAAAAGAAGTGGTTGTGTTTTTAAATTTTTAAATTAATCTTTCTTATTTCAAACTAACCATTCAAAGCGAGTAAATTTGTTAAATTTAACAATTTGTAAAGTTGTTAACCTTAGAGGGGTGAAATGCACTCCCGAAGATGGCATACTTATGTCTGCAATACAGCCTATATATTAGAATGCCCAGCTGGCACCACCTGCAGTCTCGTTCTGGTGCCATGACCCAGGATGACCCCGGAAATCCAACATGGCCGCCACAACTGGAATTAACTCTATTCCAATTCTTCTTTTGTGTACCTTCATTGAAAACAAGACAACAAAAGTTCGATTACATGAACCGATGGTACAGACCAATAACCAGCATGTGGTAAAGGTAGATATTTCTATAATTGTAAGAAAGAAAGAAAAACAAAATGAGATGGAAGAAATACACGCAAAATTTACTACAACTGTTAAACTTATAATACACCCATTACACTATTCCCTCGCAGGATATACCTTAATAAAATCGTAACAAAAATAATAATAATAACCTGAGATTTTAATAATTTTGGAGCCACATAATCGATCCAGTGTGTTCTGGGTTGCATACGCTTGTACAAATTACTATGGTAACCGCTAATTGCCATATAACTTTAAAAGTTATTAATAATTATGTATTTACCCTCTAACTCAACAATCTATAAAACACCTAATTTTTAATCATCCTTTTATTACGTATATTCTGTGTGATCTTGAAATCTAGTTACCAGATATCTTTGCTTTTCATCGACCATAATGGCTACTTGATGTGTCGGTTGTGTTTTCACACTAGGAAATTTAAGGCTCATATCAGTTTAAAGGGTTTCATACCAATTATGATGGTTTTCATGGTAAGAAAAACGCAGTCCGCCATACTGTATTCCATGCTTACATTTCAGTCAACTACATCGCAATCTTTACCTATATATAACCAGCGACTTTACCTATATATCATCACATTACAACATACTTTAGAATAGCAGTCCGTTAATTTTGGGTTATTGATATTTCAAAAGATCAATTAAGCTATATGGGCCATTGACATGAGGCACCAATGTTGCGGAGAACGTACGGATGACGTCGCAAAAGTACACACACCTCACATACGTTTGCCTATATCAAGTCCTTATGAGATCTTCGATATTTTTAATACGCAGTAACTCAACTTTTGAGGCATATTGGGCCGTATTTTGTGCAGGCCTGGGTACATAAAACATTAACTAAGGGCGAGCGTGATATCAAGTCCGTATGAGGTCCGAATTGACATTCTTCATACGCAGTCGTACGCACAATGCGTACCTCATATGCATTTCAATCGCGTTGTGTTAGTTTTAAGTACTAGCAGGAGATACGCTCAGTACGGCCCAGTAGGCGGACACAAAACGATTGAGATGTGTATGACGTGCGTATTGTGTGTAAGAGTGTGCATGAAAGAAATGGCAACACGGACCTCATACGGACTTAATATATACGCTTGTGTGATTACTCCCAAAACGATTGAGATGCATATGAGGTGAGCATTGTGCGCATCACTGTTTGTGAAAGGAATGTCAATGGTCAACTCAAATTGAATTAGGATACGTGTTGTCGGGCCTTATCCCCAGCGCACGCCCCGCCTGTTCTGAGCGGAAGTTAAATCGTGTGAGCCGAACGGGATCGTCAGGGTTGCCCGTCCGGATGGTCTTATCTGACCATACGGGGGCATCCTTCAGCTCCAAACTGCAGTAGCACAGGAGAACCGCTAGGGTCGCTTTCATCATGAGGAAGGCGATGTCCTACCCAGGACAGTGGTGGTTGTAAAAGTCATATGCCTCCGTCCAACTTAGAGAGGAAACAAATATATGGGTTTGTGATGTTACATGAATAATATTTTAATGACAGAAAATTTAGGTCATAGGTCAATGAAAGAGCCTACTGATTCACGGTGGGTGTTGTTTTTGCGTTTTCGCAATTCTATAGTAACGTTATACAATGTATTTTCTATAGCCTATTCTAAACAACATAGGTTGACAGAAAATAATCAAAGGACACATTAAAAGCTTACATGCATTATCAATGACCTACAATAAAACAAGAGTTTAAAAAAACTACCATTTACCAAGATATTATGGCATGTTTACATCAACTTTGCAAACCCTTTGTTTCAAAACGCCATGATCTTCCTCCTTAGCATCTGCTTGAAGATTACTACCTTCCACGAGGGAAGAAAAGATGCTTCTTCTGTCCTCCTTGTCCGTCCTCACCAACAAAGCGATTCCACCGGAAACGGTCCGGATCCGGAAACACGGATCCGTCACGCTGGGCCCAGAAGCAATTTCCAAGCAGTTGCTCCCCCTTGTGGACCTGCGGATCATAGCAACTCATATTATACAGATTTCACCCATGTTTGTGAACTGAACTGTGACTCAACAGAACAATGAGAACAGCTCGAAACGTATCCCGATATGACCATGTGGGTGAAGCCAGCGGTCGGCCAATCAGATCGCCCGCGCGGCTATGACGTCATTTTGCCGCCAGAGCCGAGCTGTGTGTTCAACTCGCTGATTTTCTGTGAATTTTGTCCTTTACCCCCTATAACCTATTGGTATAGTCCAGTTCAGAGGTCAAATTACGTCATAGACAGGCTTCCAGAACTTTCCTGCAAGTCTGCACGCGTTTTTCCGTCCAACAAATCTCCCCGAAACCGCTCTTTCGGGCGGTGATGGCGGGTGAAGAGTCAGGTAAGATTTCCTTTTACACATTTTTCTTGGTATTTTGCTGGTCTAACCGTAGAATTTACCAGAGTTTTACAAAGTTCTAAGTTAGTTTTCTTTGTTGTTTACACGATGCAGAGTCGTCAGCGCCATTTGTTGGCAG
>NC_049986.1:3657052-3700634 GCF_000003815.2 Branchiostoma floridae
GCACACGCAATGTTTTTAAGAAGAATGAAAAAATTTCCGTCACGCTATATGGCCTCTGGCACACTTTTACGTTGGTTTCAACCATTAATATTTCTGTAGAAAAAGTGTGCATGTTTCAGAAGTTCACGATGTCACTATATCAACTCGTTTAGCGGGAGATGGGGAGGGGGGCGCGACCCTGCTCATGTCTGCAGGAAACTGATTTATATGTTTTGAAAACAACGTATTTACAAAAAATGACGCTGAATGTTGATTTGAGTATTTGTAACTTTCGTGTCCACTAAAAAAAAATAAGAAAGATGAAAAGCTATTAATTGTATTATATTTTCATGTTGTTTTTACAATTTCTAAATTGCCATTGTTTCCAGTATATTTTGGGATCAGTGTGTCACTGAATGATATGCATATTCATGGTTGGATTTTTGTAGGGTGTATTAATTAATATACTAGTAGCTACAATGCATCAATGTTAATGTTGTTTCATTTTGCTTTTTTGTAGAGGAAGATTTGGATCCTGATCATGCAGAACTGTTGAGAAGAAAGTGTCGTCTGTGTGGAGACGATGTTGGGCAGCGAAACCATTCATCGTTTGTCATACAAGGAGGGATTCTTGAAGATTTTAGAATTTGTCTAGGTACATAGTTGTAGGATTAATGATAAATTTCTGCATGCAAGCATGGAATGAAATAAAGGAAGCCAATGAATAACATCTGCTAGTTTAATTCCTTAGTATCCTGAACCTACTTAATTAGGAGTTGTGTGGATCATGAATCAAGAACTGTAGAAATTCAGTCGCCAAACAAGCCAAATGTACAATGGCTTCCACTACTTAATGCTTTCTCCCCTTGTTTCCAACAGTTGAGGGCCTACTTCTTCGAGGTGATCAACGTGGCAGACAGCACATCTTCGCAGTGCCACCGCTACAATCTGGAGCCTGAAGTAGATGTGTTGAGAACAAGACTCCGAGCAGAGAAGTACCTGACTGAACTATACAAAGTCAGAGATGTCCCTCACATTTCCATCTCAGGCAAGCAGCTGACAGAGAAGCTTTTGAAGTTTTAGAGGGTAGCACACACAAAAAAGACAAAGATATTTGAGGAAGTGTTTCTGGAAGGAAAACCAAAGTCAGATGTAAAGCAAAATTGTGTATATGTGACAGAGGAGGAAAACTTGAAGTGTAGAGAGAAACACATGACTAGGCAGAGAAAATTTGGAAGCTGATATTGTTGAAAAGATCAAAGGCCTGTTGTCACAGTTTGTAGTGGAAGATGTAAAGGCATACTAAGAAAAGTGTTACTTTGTAGATAAGCTGTCTCCTATGATTGACAAAAAAAGGATATCTTGAAGCTTTAAAATTAAGTTTAGAATGAAGTCATTGAACAACATACAGTCTGCAATACAGATGGATATCTTAGCTGATGCAGGTCAGACTGAGTAGTATTAAGGTTTTATTTCAATGTTATGTGTTTATTTACCAATTTGTTCTCTTGTGACATGGTATGTATATATCCAATGGTGTATCACACTCTGATCAAGTGATGTCAAATTCTATGATATATAATAGTGTCAACTTTGATGTTTCAGTAGTTCAGTATAAACTGATTTTTTTCTATTGTTATGTTTACCTATGTTGCCAAGATATCATAGATGACTGAACTTTTTTGCTAACACACAAGTAAGCGGATTGAAACTTCAACAAATTACTGTTGTCATTTGTATCATCATCTTCTGACCGTGCTGGTTGTATTGGTGCACTGTGTTATATATATATGTATATATCAGCATTGTACATATGTATAAATGTAATATCTGTATTCTATATGCGAATATATAAATATATAGATGTAAATGCATTGATTTATGTATGAAACAAGAAACATGGATCAGTGCATTGGTGACATTGCATGTTATGTATACAGTATGTACATGGTTGGTTACACTTTCTGCACAAGTGTTGTCAAATCCTACAACTTTAATGTTTCAATATGTCATTATCAACTTTTCAGTTTGTTGTGACATGCAATCTTTATTCATGTTGGTAGTAAACATAGTAGATGGCTGAACTTTGTACAAACACAAGAACAACAAGTAAGGGATTTTTCGACAAACTACTGTTACCATAAAAAGACATGAAGCGATGTATCAATACTATGCTGAATTGCAATTGGTAAATGAGAAAATGGTGTATATTTAACTAAGCAGTCGTCAAGGTAAATCCAGACTACATTGGAGCACCCCTTCCACTGGTAGATTTCTTGGTCTGGCTGCTAGCCCATTTCCTCTGCCTTTCTCAGCCGTGTTGTCGAGCCCTGACGTCTTGGCGACCTTCTCATGTGACACCGCATCCATAAACAAAAAAGAACCTACCTGGCTTGGGACTCGCACGCCTGTCGGAAAATCTTAGGGGGTGTGTTTGGTAGAGGGCTCAGTGTCATATTGTTGGACTCACTGATGGTAGCTGCTGGTTAGACGTTGTCACTGGCCATCGATCGAAGTGTTCCAGCTCTGTACATTTCCTTCAGGACACTGCTTAGTCATCGTTCTCATTTCCTTTTTCTCTTTATGTTTTTGTCCCTCAAAAAGCGTCGCTACCTGGCCACCTTGTCGGTCCTACCCTCCATGGCCCCAAGTTGCAAAGAAAGGTGAGTGGAGGCGCTTCGTTCCAGAGCGACCTCGGCCCGGAGAAGGACGCCCTGACCATCCTTTAAGTTAATGTTACACCATGACTAATAACGGACTTCAAGGAAATACATGTTTTGAGGGCATCCGTATAATTAACTTAACGTCATGACAAATAAAGGCACGACTTTAAAGGCATACTGAACATGTTTTTAGTGAACAGTCTTACCGTTTCCGTAGTCACTATGCAAGTTTCACGTGCCAAAGTTCTAAGTCATGACAGTGCAATAACGGAATATAACTACAATGCCCAAGCAAACATCGTACGCACATATACTAGAGTAGAAATAGGGTCCGAAAAAGGTTGAATTCTCAGTTTTTATTAGTTTTTTTACGCATTTTCAGCCATGGTAAACATTGTGGTACAGCGTATATAACCCCCTCACTCGCGAAAGCGAGCAGAAGATCGGCAAGTTACGTCCGTGAAAATCAATCTTTAAATCACTTTTACGTTGATCTGCTAGGATAAACACTAGGCTAAGAAAATGCTCCACATTACGCTAATGGTTCAAAAATTGTTCGTCCTCACGGTCAACGTGGCAGAGTTGCGGGAATTTACGGTTCGTCGGACTCCGGGCGCCATCTTGGATATGGGGTCAAATTTGGGGGTCAAGATAACTACGCCTGCGCGGTACAGCCGACAGCGTGATTTATGACATGGGCATATCGGGATACGTTCCGAGCTGGAGAACAATGGCCCGAATTCAAAACAAGCCACTTTTGAGGACACAATGACTAATTTCATACACGACTTGCACACTTCTCATAATTCACAGCGCCAGGGATACGGATATAGTGACCCGTGAGGTCATCGGGTGAAACCAACTAACAGCTACAGTGGTGACGTGCTGGCTACTTTATATTTCTGACCACAAAACTTGTAAAATTCTCAGCTCTAATAATAGTAGTACTAATAGTTGTCGTACAACTCATTAGTTTGTATGCTTTGCCGCCGTCGTACGAAAGGTTTTAGCTGGTTTCACCTTGGTATTGCACCCTGGACAATGGTGGTAACATCCATATGCAACATAACTTATATACAATGCTAATGATACATGAAAGAAATGGTGTGGCTCAGCAAATTGTGCCTGTCAGAAACCCGTTGCCACGGCACACTTTTATAGCATATTTGTTGCCAATTAGATTTTGAGGAAAAGTCGCCAAGTTTTTTTTAGTCCTAGCACACGTCGTTCGGCAGCTATACGACGTCAACGTTGGCGCAGGCACCTTACCCCTATATGATAGTGGTTGAAGATACGATAGTGGTTGAAGATTAAGCTGCCTTATTACGTCTTACATGATGGCCAAGAACGTTCATACGAATATAAAGTAAAACTTAGTTGCCATTACCTTGTTTTTGATATCTACAGAGTGGTCATCTTCAACCGCCGGGGAAGTTTTTGGAAACGACTAAACCCTTTCAACATCCACATCGGGGATTCCACGATGGTCAGTGAGAACCCCAAGTGTGGAGGTGATCATCATATCAACGTGAAACAACGATCCATTTCCGTCTCCTGTCAGGGGATGGAGGGTCGCTATGTGGGCGTCCGTCTTCCCGGACCCTCCCGAATACTCACCCTGTGTGAAGTCCTGATATTTTTGGGTAAGCCTTCGCTACATGAACTAGGGACCCAATCACCCGAACCTAAACAATTTCTCCCTTATATTTTTACGTAAATGTATTAGCAACATAAATAACTATTATAAACCCATAGCATGTCCAGGAAAAAATACAAAGACATGTAGTAGTACAAAGGGGGCCCGGATTAAGCCCTCGCAGACTAGTTACCACGCATTCGCGGGTTAAAAGAACTTGGGTAATTTGTCAAAGTTGGTGGCCTCGGACATTGTTACACAAATCAAAACAATGGTAGAGACGTCAGACTGTTGACTTTTGAGGGCCTTCAACTTTCACATATTACCCATAGTTCCTTTCACCCTCGCATGCGTGGTAACTAGTGTGAGAAGGCTTATTTATCAAAGTGATATTTGTCTTTTCTACCTCTATCCACATATCAAATATCATCACAATCCAACCTGAGGTTCAAAGAAAAACAATACCTCAATCTGTATGGAGAGGGTTGATAAATGATGGTGACTGCATCATAAGAATGCTCTTAAAGCTGAAGGCGACCAGATTAAAAACACCAGACATTGGTGACATTGAGTTGTGTAGTTATTACAGAAGTAGTATTTGTATTTGTATTTACTGACAATGAAAACAATTCAATGCACTTGGTCAGCCAAGGCAACTCGCATTGGTAATTGCTGACCCACGGAATCGCAGAAAACGTCTACATAACTTAAATAAAAGCTATTACAAATATATATTTAAGTACAGTTATTGATATTACATTATCCATGACAAGTATCAACTACCATTACAATGCATCCCCATATTAAAATTCCAAGAAAATTGATCACATGTAATCTACAGTATAATGGCGTAATAGCTAAAAACCAATCGGAAGTTGTGCTTTAAATTTCATGGAAGGTAGTTTGGAAATGGTTGTCTCACGCTGGTCATAAAATGTGTCTTTCTCTTCTTCTGATTGACCTTGTTGTGGAGCATAAATCTGAGTGATACCATACACTGTCTTCTACCCTTCTATGTACACTCACAACTCCTGCATGTGTTATAGTAGTGTTCTGAATAATGTCTATTAATTAAACGTGGTCTTATAATAATGACGACCCATGCATGTAATCTTTCTTCTTTTTCACCAATATAGAGATGAAACCATCGCCTATGTATTTCCCGACAATCTCCCCTCTGAAAGGTTTGTCAAAGGTTACAATAATTCTATGAGAAATATGAAAAGTAAAGAAACAGGTTCATAGGATCATAATAGTAGCGCGAATGACGACAGGAAATGTATGAAGCTCTTCGTGACAGTCCTCCAGCTTCTAGGCAATTTATAAGTTGATTTCATCGGGAATGTCTTTTGTCACATTTAACCCATAATTGAATTGTTTAATTTCTTCAAGTTTAATACATCATCAACTTTGATCAATGAAATGCAATGTTGCTCCATATTTGTTTGAAATATGTGTAAATTGCTTTCTTTCTAAACGACAGTTTGCTACGCCCTTTCATAACGTTGGGCTTTTCGAACTGTTTTTTTTTATATTTGACTTTTATTTTGTTCTTTCTGCTACAATGTAGATCCCCGATCTTTTTTGAAGTCGGAGTCAAAGGCAAAGGAGTCGGTCAATCAGGCCTGGTCTTTCGACGGCAAGATATTTCTCAAGACTCCCTAAGATGAATGCTGACTTCTTTATGCGTCAGTCGACCTGGATGTGTACATGGTCCCCAAGTAAAGCCATACTGTACTCCAGAGGAGAGTGTTCCAGTTCTGCTAGTAATGTTTTTCTGAATCCAAAACTGTAATTATATCGGGCACTTGACATTTAACCTGGACACGGAAGCAGCTGTAACACATTATAATGCGAACAACTATAATTGGACAAACTTCAACTTGCCAGCTTGAGCTTGAAAATTACTATTTGCAGTGTGTTTCTGGATACTTGTTTGGCAACTTGTAGCCTTAGTAACTTAATTTCTCACTTGCTTTGGTCAAAAATGGGCTTTGATCTTTGTCAATCATCCCATTGAAACCCATACTTAAGTTAGGACTTGGAAAAAGGGCCTTTATAAAAATGGGGAGCTCTTAGGAAATCGATGCTTGCAGTATGTGTGTGAATAGTTGTAAATATTGAAAATATTGCTTTAACGTACATGCAGCACTTAAGGACTGCACTCTATCATCAGTCATTTGATAACTCACTCCAGCATGGGTATAAGTTAGTGACAATTCTGTTATATATGGAAGAATGTATGTTTTGGTTCGCAACGTCAACGCTTAGAAAGAAACAGTTTATGACTTTGCGAATGATGACTATTGAGAACTTTATTCCAAGATTCTTGAAGTAGACTTGAGTTCCATTATATCGAAACACTCGAGATTTTGTAATAAATCTAACACATGTAATATCTAAATGTTAAATTCCTCAAGCCACTTTAATAAATAAGACACAGAAGTGTTCCTTACCAATGATGGTAAGATATTGCAATAGTTGTCAACATTTTGCTTTGTGGTGGTGTTGAACTGATGTTGAGAAGATTTGTTTGTTGTGCTTTTCAAAGATGATCACTCCTTTCGTATTGTTTGAAACCCTTTTAATAGGATGATACATGATTTAACATAATACATGCATTGCAATTTATGTCGTACTATTTTTTCTGATTAGCTTATGAATTAATATCAAGACTATTATAATAACTTCATACTGTTCACTATTCTGTTTATTCACATTATTGCAATGTTTTTTAGACAAATTCATTGAATAATTTTTTTAACTTATTCACGAGGTTTTTAGTTTTGATTTTATCAATTAAAAATTCATAAACCTGTTACACCAGAAATGATAAACGACAAATTGTATTGGAGACAAAACGTTATGAGCTGTTCACGTCAAGAATAGGGGACGTTCGCTGATAATGATCGAGCGATTGTCACATTAATTGCGATATGTAAACGTAACTTATAAACGTTATGACAAACGTGTTCCTTACTGAATATTATCTACATATGATGCCATGTATCAGCAAAGATTTAAAAAAAAACTGGTATCTACTTGTGCGGCGGCTTTGTCAACCATATGCATCATACGTATGTAGCATTGCCGTGTGCTATTCTATACAGTAGTAGAGCATTTTATTTATTGTTATCATAATAATATTTACTACAATAATAATCCATCATTCGGATGCATCTGCAAAACGACCTCACTCACAGCAGAGTAAAGTCTACCGGGGGACTCAAGTTTGAATACACTTAACCCGCGTAACATCACATCACACTACGAATCAATTACATTGTCACTTCTCTGCAATGTCAAAGGAACAAACCTAGTGGTCGTAGTGCTAGCTGTGCATTCGGGAGGTTACGTGTTGGAAGTCCGGCACGGTCATACCCAATTATTTAAAATGTTACATCGCATCGCTAATCACTCTACCTTAATTTATTTATACTTAGGCCACAATCACTTAAATTTTGCGGTTGACATCCTCGAGGTGGTTGTAATGCGCGAGGTGGAAAAAAATCCAAGAAAAAATGCTGCTAATCCACAGGACTTAACATCCTGACAATAATTTCCCAAGCTTGGTTTGTCTTATGTTCACCTCCAATAAGACTGTAAGAGACAATCGTTGCCATTGCAATAATGTTCTATTGCCCTTCTTGTTTGACCCTATCCGGACCTGACTTTTTTGGTCAACCTCGGACGGGGGGGGGGGGTATCTTTTGAGGCCCGTCCCTTCTAACTCCTGTAACTCTTTGACGACTTATCACATGGCCACCAAATTTCCGGAAAATAATGTAGACATGATATCTAAAGCTTTTAGGAAATTTGATGGTTTCATGCTGTATTATGACGTAAGTAGCAAGTCATCAATTTGACTATTGGCTTGAATTATCAAAAATCGGGTTTTCTTTTTAACTTCAAGGTATGCTACAAACATGTAATAGTAATTGCAGATAACAGAATGATAATGTTTCGTATGACTTGTGTTGCCAATTAAAACATCAACGACGTCAAAATGATGTCATAAAATCATACATATCGAAGCTATGAGTTGGGCTCCACCATATTATATCCACCACCCTTAATTTAAAAAAAAATAGCAAATAGCAAATAATTCCCATGTCCTGAACATGTGCCCCCTTACCCTGGTCCTCTGAAATGATAACATTCTGATTGACTAGGGCTGCTATTGGATGCCTTGTGGCAACAGCCTTTTCTTTTTGGACAAAATCAATGCGCGCACGGATTTCATTCATAGAATTAAGTCAGTGTAGCCTTAACACTCTTGAGATAGACTATAACCCGAATGAATTAAAAAAAAACACGTGAATAACTAGAGTTCGGCGACCTCATACCTCCATGAAAAATTTAGAGCTTCTGTGAATTACTTACACATTTACGCATTTATGCATGGTAATGTTCATCATTGACTATCATACACATGTCACAAGTATAAAATTCCCAACATGAATCATTAAGGGGTTTTGCAATTTTTGCATAATAATTTCTGCATATATGATGCAAGTCAGTTCGACATTACCATATTTCGTATCCGCTTATTTTTCATCTGTCATAATTTACATGTGTTATATTTAATAGAGTCCAGATATTGAAAATAATGTAATTATGCAATTTCCGCAATAATTATGCAAATTAAGTCCTCATTCGCATATCATATATATCATCATGAACATCTCTGCCTAAGTTACCCGCATGCCTAAAATGATTTCAATCCGTCATTTCTTTCTGCAGTTATCCTCTTTGGAATGTCTTGACAAAAATGCCCCTGCAGTTCCAAAAATAACTGTAAGAGGGCTGAAACTTGCCCCCACTTTGGCATGACGCTTAAAGCTATCTACCACTAAAATGTCAAGACCATATCATGTCGGGGAGATACATTGAAAAAAACTGCTATGATAGATTGTTCTCATTTATTATGCAAACGTAGTCCTATTTTGCATTATCAGTATTTCATTTTGTACAACATTGTCTAAAGTAATTACAAACCAAAAATCATGAAAATTCGTTGTTCCCTTCTTGAGTTATCCACCTCAGAAGTTTTTGATAAAAATGCCCCTGCTATCCCAAAACTTATGTCACTTATTCCTGAGCACAAGAGCTATCTAACACTAAAAATTCGTGACCATAGCTTATTCAAAGCACGAGATAGCAAAACCGGACGTTCCGCTGCAGTACCAAGGAAAGCCGCCAGGGGTCCAAAAATCTCATCAATTTTAGCTTGCGTTACACCCTACCAACGCATCAAGTACAAAACCAATGCACCAAGCCGTTCTTGAGTTATCTTGGTGACAGACACACAGACACACAGACAAACGCTACTTAAAATAAAACCCCCATGACATTTCATAAAGGTAATTAGCTTCCTGCTATTAGAAGTCATTGCAAAGCTATGTGTGGTCTAAGGACTAAAAAACGGAGATGGTCACCGACCTATGCACTAAACCTGTGATACCAAACAATACGGTGTAGCCTCCCATCTTCTGTATTACTAAATATAGGCTTAAAGACGTTAACGCCGACGTGGTACTCCCGTACTTGAAACCGTTATTGTTCCAGCTCCAGTTCAACTTGTAAATAAACATTGGCCAATGGCAGTTTGCTCCATCTCTGGTTTACTTAAGACTTCTTTACAACATTTATGATTTCAAATTGAAATAGCACGGATGCGAGATCAGCCACGATGTCAGCCACCACAGCGGCGACGCCACTGTTCGGATTGTGTATGCGTGTATCCATGGTACTGAAGTCCTATGGAAAAAAATAATGCGTCATTATATCAAGAATCAAAACTTCAGACCATAAAAATTCACCCTACTATAATGGTTACCTGTTATATCAACACCTTTCCATCACATTCTATGCAGCCTTACTGTAGATAACCCCTGCTCCCACCAGAGCACTCACATTGGTTCTGTGGCTTCAAAGAGAAGCCTGGCCACAAACATATCCTTTGAAACCAAACTGGAAGACCTACACATGCAGTTAAAGTGGAAAACTGTTAAAGATAGACTTTATTTTACAAATAACGTTTGTGTATAACACAAAATTAAGAAAATGCAACGTCAATGCATCTTCAACCAAATACAAACAATTCCCCCGCATATGAGCATTATACGAGACTATCCGCAAGAGAATAGGTCCTGGAGCATTCACTCAATCAAAACCGAAAACAAACGCTAAAACAAGGAAGTTTGGCTACAATAGCATCAAAAACTATAACACATTACCAGACACCATGCAACCACACTGATTTCAAATCAAGGATAAGAGAAACAGGGCAAACACGAGACAAAAGGCAACCATCGAACTCATAGTGGTAACAATTCTATATTTTAAGTGTATGTAAGTTCTAAATTTATGTTGTGTTGTTGTAAAAATTTACTTTTGATCAGATTTGTGTTTATTCAATTATGCTCAGTTTTTCTGCCATTCACGTTTTGTAATATAATCTTGGTTTCTTTTTTTGACCTCTGCTTATAATTTTATGTTAAATTCTCTGCCTTTGTTTTTCCATTTCATGTATTTCATTTATATCTTGTATGATTCCAGGAAGAGTAGTGTTACCATGTACACTGATGGAGATCTTGATAAAACAGTCAAACAAAAAAAGAACCTTATGATGATCATGTCACACAAGGGGGGGGGGGGGCACATGTACTACTTAACCTATCAAGACTGTGCTTTTTTTTAGCAATGTGGGACATTGGCATTGGGTTTTTGAGACCCGCCATTAGTGTCAAGTTCTAAGAGATAAGAGGCTTGTTTTATTTAATCTGGTTATATGGTCCACATTCTTGGATCTTGGATTTTGATCGATAATGTCATTGAAATAAGCAGAATTCATGCATATTTGATTATGAAAGATACACCAAAGTATATTAGATTTAATTTATGAAAAAAAATTGTGCCATGTAGCAAGAAACCCAAATTAGCTATTTTCGTCAAAAATGCTGTCGACAACCGGCTGTCATGGCAACACAGGTGATAGATTGTAGGCCGCTTCAAAAGAAAGAAAAGGGGTTTGAAACATGCAGGATACCGTACAGAAAAACTACAAAATATATGCCCGTAGATTACACAAAAATATCGGATAAAGTAAACTGATATCAAATCAGTTTGATATTTTTTTTACCTCTCCAGGTGGAGCAAAGCTCATTGTCCAGCCGAACTCGCACATCTCCACCAACTGACACAGACAAATGTCCTGCTGGGTATGCCCGTAGGACCGGTAAAGTTTCGGCAGCTTCTTGGTGACCCGGAGACGCACGTACAGATCGCTGTACTTCAGCAGTAGAGCGTCGCAGTACTTCAGCAGTAGGGCGTCGGCTTCAGTCTGGCAAAGGAATATAGGGCTTTTGACCCATCTCTGAGGTGTTTACGGTGCCACAATTGATGGCCGGTTCCTGTAACCAACGAATGAAGCGACCGAGTCCGCGTAGCGAACGAGGTGGTTTATGAGGTGGTTATAGGAACGGGACAAAATTTTACGGCACCGTATATACCAAAAGAATGCGGTTCATTAACGTTTTTATCATATACACATTGTCATATATCTAGCCGTGACGACTCAGCCCCGGGGAGCGATTGCATGCATCACATTATACCTAATAACGTAAGCCCATTGACGACATCCAGTTTTTGCTCGTTCGGCTCTTTTTCTTGCTCACCGGGGCGGATTCTTCTCTCCCTGCCTTCCAAAAGGGATATGGGGAAAATATAGCCTTCTGATAGGTCGACATCGTCTAACTATATGATAACGTTGTTTAAACCTTATTTTAACCTCCTTGACAAAATAAATATCTGTTTTGCAGCGCTGTGCTTCTTCTTGTTCTTCGGTCTAAGGTAGCCAACATCGACCTTTAAAACTGGAACTACGAGTCTGTATGTAAGTGCGAGTTAGTTAATGTTGAACTACAATGAATAAGTAAATAAACTAATGTACGTTTATGGCACCCTGCAGCGCTGCTGCATGGTCAGCCTATCGATGAATCTGTGTCATATGCATGCTGCGTTGTGGTGGTATATTGGATGGTGTTGTGTTGTGTTGTGTTGTGTCAGTACAGGGGCATGTTGTACCATACGCACGGGCATGTCATAACGTTACACTGTGTCTGTTCTTGGTTGTGTTGAGCCTATGCCCTGTGCTGTTTTGTGTTGCGTTGGTGTCTATGCTGTGTTGTGTTGTGTTGAGGTGTGTTGTGTTGTGTTGCGCAAATTGTCCATACACCAGTCTGAAGAAAACTTTAACAACGTACCCTAAGGTCTGACATGCTGGATGGGCTGTTCTCGGAGACATTTGTACCGGGTGTTTCAGACTCGTCACTCTCTTCGGACACTGGGGGAAATATGCGCGGCATTTCTTCAGGTACGTCACAGGACGAGACATGCTCAGGTTCCTACCAAGATTGAAGTTTAGACTGGTCAGTTGGTTACATGCACCTAATTCTTATAAAGTAGATTATATTGTCCACCAAGTTCGCCACCGTCTACAACGCAAGAGACACATATACAAGTCATAAAATACAAGATTTTTGTATTTTCTTTACAAATCAAAAACTAATTGTGGACAAGAAACATACCTTTATGATATGAATAACTTAGAAATTCGTAAAGCGTTAACTCACTTAAAAATCAGCAGTCATAAATTAGAAGTAGAAACGGGAACATAATGTGGCCCCTGACCAAAGGTTTTGTCCATTTTGTCAAAAGCAAATTGAAGATAAATTTCACTTCGTCATGGAATGCCCCAGATATGATGTTTTACGTAATAAGCTATTAACATTTCTCAAATCAAGTACGTCCGATTTCAAGGGACTCGAGGCAGATTTGAATATATCCTTAAATGTAACAACTCTTACAATGCAAAAATAGGGAAATAAATTAATAAAAGACTGCTTCGTTATAAGAATAAATACTGAAACTCATATGATTATCCCCACTCGAATAAAACACAATATCAAAGATTTCGGATAACCCTAGCTAAGGCTAGTTGTTTTAGAAATGAGGATGTTACGTTTATTATCATATTTCCAGGTGACGTTCTGATTAGAAGGCCCCATTCAACATTGCCGTAACAGATAGGAATTCATAAAAAATCGGTGAATTTGTAGGTGTTTAACAGAAATGTTTAATCATTCCGGCACCGAAACCAATCAGAAGGAGAGTTCAGAGAACAGAGTAAAACCCAGCACAAAGGAATGATCACAGCCAACACTAGGATGATCATGAATGCAGTACAATGTAGAAATCTGAAGATTTAGAAAAGATGTGACATACCAACATTGTAATGTTACGAATATTTTCTATGAAAAGTTTGGTTTTAAATTAAATCCGTAACCTTATTATGTAGCAAAAGGTTGATTTTAAATTTTCAAATACATTTTTCAGAAATTTTACAAATGAATTTGCAAGGATATTATCAAAACCCGTATGTCTCATACGGGTTAGTATGGATAGACTATACGATGTAACGTTAATGACCTGCCTATTGTTTGGTGTATATGCCATCATAAGGCCTGGTCAATTGCTGGCCATGTCGATTTGATTGTATGGTTGACATCCACGCGTACGCGCGCATCATTTTTCGGCCGTTGCCAAAAATAAACAAGTGACCGTAGGTAACATACTCTGTGACCTAATAATGGTTTATGTCGGTTGTGATGTTTTCTGTGGTGTATGACTTGTTGTTTATATCGCATACAGAACCTACTTAAAAGCTAACATACCTATCACTGCCAAATTTAAAACACAGTCCTGTACGCAGTAACAGCGAAATCAGCGTCTTAATCGAACGACACCAAATGAAAACAACCACGCACACAATTTTAAAACGTGGGGCAGTGACAACTGTGGCCATAACTCCATATCTGCTTGGAGATAAGTAATTGCCAAACCCCGTCGCCCATAGGCCAGCTGTTCCACAATACCAGGGAAATAGGGGTGATTTCTCAAATTGTTACATCTATAATGAAAACAGCTACCGCGAAAAAAAAAGATCCCAAGGATCAAACACGTTCTAACCATAAAATGCAATGACTATCAACTGCGCAAAATGTTAACAGTATGCTGTGTCAAACCAGACTCAGTACTGGAAACTCAAAGCCCGAATGAGATTCCGACGAGGAGAACATTTGCTTGACGATATTCAATTACCTCAAGGCTTAATGCGCGATCATAACGAAGACCTGAACCACTTTGCCGGACGGCGTAGGGGTGAAAAATGAAATTATTACATCCATGATAAAAACAGCTAAAGCGAAAAAAAAACAGAACGTGCATCATTTCGCAACGGAGTGCAGACGACATGCCAAACCACATACGATTGCGGCAAACGGAACATAGAGTTATAGGTGCGAACACTCAACGCATAAAGTGATCAGAAGACTCTGTCGCTGAAGGTTACCCTCCAGTCACAGAGTAATAAAAAGTTTGCAACTAAACAGTAAATCATACAAAGCAGCTTCAAAAGAAGAAAATATATGCCATGGATTGCAAATATCAGAAAACGTATAACGAATGTCAATCATTATAAGAATATTGCAAAGTTAAAGAGGACGGGAAAATTAGGAATCTATTGTGTAGTATACGTGGCCTTATTGAGGTCCCAGTGATGCATGGTGATTATCGGTACCGTGGGAGAAATTTCGGGTAATGCAGAATTATAGAACACCCACCCCCCCTTTGAAATTCGTGTATTCCAGCCATTTAACAGCTGTTAACGTATGAATTCGTCGCCGGTATAGAGTCTGGAGCTAATTAGTCTCTCTCAAAGCAGAGGTTAGATACCTTCATTGGTTTTTGCATAGTGTTATTATAAGCGTATCTGGACATGAATGGAAACATGTTTTAAAGAAATTGTTATTAATTAATTGCTGGTAAAGGGGGTACCAAACACCTTGCACTACAGATACCATACTTCGTTCACAGAGGTTCGTGTTCAACGGCTTCTTTTTTATACATGTGTATTTGGAATAGCATTAACATGCACAAGACAGAGGAAACCATCATAACGATAGCGTCTCCGTATACACATGACGAAATTATACATTTGTCAACAACAGGGGCTCGAGAGATACCCATAAATGACATACCTCAGGGTCTGAAATTTCGCCTCGAATGTCGATTTCCACTGAAGATGAATTCTGTTTTGCTCGGAAAATTGCCATCAAGTCTTCTTGTAATTGCAGCTGTAACATAGATGCCACATGATGTTTATATTTTACACTATATGTTGGATCACCCAAAATAAGGCGAACTTATCAATTAACCCTATCCAGACTGGGCTTTCTGGGCAACATTTAAGTGTTATAAGACTTCTTTAAATGCCGACGCAACTACGTCAAAATGACGTCATAAAAAGACATCATCTGTAGTTTAGCTATCCGCCATTTTGGATTATCAAACTTAAATGTCTTAAGATACATTTTTTTTTCATCATGTAACGCTAAAACCCCATGAAAATGGATTGAAAACGTTCACATGAATGTTTTCTGTAAGAAAATACCAAGTTGTGATGAATTTTGACTGAAAATAAGCTGGTTATACTTTTCATCATGATATTGTCGGCAATCTTGGATTTTGACCAATTACGTCATCTCATTAGCAAAATTTATGAATATTTAATTATAAATGTTCAACTAAGATGTGTTAGATATTAAAGATATGTGAAAAGAAGTTTAGTTTAGCAAGAGAATCTTAAAACCTCATTGTTTAAACCAAAATTAGTCATTTTTGTAAAATTTTCTTTTCAGAAACTCGTTGCCATGGCAACACGAAAAATTGTAAACTTACCCATTTTTTTGTAAAATGTTGCCAATAATATTTTAGGAAAAGTCATCAAGTTTGGTTGTTCTAGCACAAGCCGTTTGGGAGGTATATGACGTCAAAGTTGGCGCAGGCACTTTTAGCCCCACCCCCAGCCCCGGTCTGGATATGGTTAAGAGCTAATGACCTACCCTGACGTGTATATGGTGCTATAAGGCGATTTGCTACCAATTTTCTAGTGAGTTTATAACTACCTAATAAAATCACTAAATGGTTGATTCTAAAAGGTGGCTGTAGAATGACTAGATCTTATGACAGTATATACCGAGGAATATGCCAATCATTAAAGGTATCCTACAGCCTATCCAAACTGACTCATAAAAGAAATACGAATTCTTGTATGACGTAAAGATTTCTTTCTTAAAATAGCATACGGGTAAATACATTTGACCATTTTGAGAAATACATTTAAAAGTTACAGTTGTCCATAAAAAGATAACAGATCTTACTTTGAAACCGAGATTTCTACAAACAATATCACGTAACAGTGCAACCTTGGCATTTCAAATCTACTCTACTCTATCCTACTCTACTGTACTCATTTTCCTCTGCTAGGGGGACCAGTCTGATTGGTCTAGGTCATGTTTAGCTCTTATTTTCAATGTTCAACTTCATTTGGCCATATGAGGGCCGTAGGCGATTCCAATTACAGTGGGGGTGTCGACGGAATACTGTTTTCTTTCCTCCCGTTTACATTTGACCTGTATTGAAATGAACGTGATTTTGTCATGTATTTACAGAGGATTTGGTTTATGATAAAAATGTGTACCATTTGGGAACAACGAAGTGTGCTAGAAATGTCTTTAAAAACAGCCATCTCCCACTACATAAAGGAGTGGTCGAACGAGTCAGTTATTGTCATAACAGACGACTTGACATTCATCATTCACCACTTGCTTTTTTGTGGTACTTCTGTGACGTTACGACGTCATGACCAATATGAAAGGAATTTTCTGACTGGTCGACATCATCAGGCTATATGGTAACTCATCGATTATATATCACCTTCTCATGAAATTATCAGAGATATATCAATCACTTGTACATGTCGAGAAGAAAGGGAAAATTCTATCTATCAGAATCTCACTCACCTGACAAGAGCCCCTCTCGTAGTACACAAAATGAAGCTGGTTATTGATGTAAGAATAATAGCCTTGTTGAGGCGAAGAAAAATATCTGCATTCCCGTGACTGAATACTGAAACACTTGATTATTGTTATAAATATTTCAAAATATTTCTTGAGAGTGAGATATACAAATATACAATGCAAACGTAAGAAATAAAACAGTTGTTTCACATCCGTACCTAAAACACGATAATTTGGCTCATGCAGGAAAATATCTCATCCACACTGTTTCCGAAGTGCTTTTTTGTTATAACGCTATAGAAAACGGCCTCCGGCCTTATGCATGGTACCGGGGATAGGAGTAAAATTAACCACGTATTGAAGGATACAACAGCCTTATCGATACCAAGGTATCGGTCTGTCACAGTCGCAAAGATGTGGTATTTTGCCAAGATGGTGTTCACCTCCACCATTGTCCGTTTCAGGGCCTTGTTCATCTGCGGAGAACAAAATATTGTTGTATTCAAATTTATCAAACTAACTACCTGACGCCGTCACAAACGCATCTGTTGTGTTACAGCAAAGGCCCGTTATAGCGGCTATATAGAAACAGATACAGACATGGTTTCTTAACTAATTCATTCAAGCACATGAATGTACATCTTTCTGGTTCCCAAATATCCATGTTCTCCGTTATATATCCTGTGGTATAGGATCCTTGTTTCCTAGCATGTCCAGCATGCCAATATGGCGGTGGCCATAATAATACAACATTAGTCATTTGCGGTGGATTAGCAACATTCATCCGTACTAAAATTACCACGGGTAGCAGAAGTGGGCCAATGGGACCGATCCCTTGGCAAACATGGACTTTCACAGTAATAGTTACCAAAACATACACTAAGGAATTATGTCATTAAATACTCTGTTAATGGCCCACCATTGATTACAAGTCTTTGTATTAGGTCATCTTATGGAAAACACTGACTTTCATCATTAATTATGCAAATTAAGTCCTAATTTGCATCTCATTGTATTCATCTCCATTTAACTACCAACACCCAATCTACCCACGTATCATCGCAATCGCTCAAACATTCTGGAGATACAGCACGTTAGCCAAACGGTTGCACACACACATGCTCATCAAAACGATGACTCTATTTTATTGGAGGTGATTAAAAGTCAATAATTACTTTGTAACGCCCTGTGAAGAAAGGCATGGCGACACCGGGGACTGCTCCGATCATAGTACAGAAAAATTTGACCAGGTTGAAATGGCTTGCCGCCACTTGGATGAAAATTGTTACGAAAATTATTAAAAAATAGTGGACTAAAAATCCCTTTTTTGTGTAGAACCAGTTGAAACTCTCCATCTTGGCAGTCTTCATGACCATTTTGATAACCGTGACGGCATCTTCTCTTTCTATCTGGAAATAGAGGTTTTATTCATGTAAATAAGGAATGTAAGGCGAATGATTCAAAACCAAGGAGTCCACAGGAATAACTTCATCATCACTATGAGGGGTGATCAATAAGTCCTCGGCCCCACCCAAAAATAACAAGCACAACTCAGATTTTGAGGCACAACTTCATAGTATGGAGCCTTTTATCGATATCCTCCAAATTAGGGGTGGGTACCGGTACAGAAAATTCAGGTCCAGGTCTGGTTCAGGTCCTAAGGATCAGGTCCAGGTCCGGACCTGAACCTGGACCTGATTCATTATGACTCATACCGATGGCCCATTTCACTACAAAGAAATCTGTTTGGTGGAGTATTATACTTACACTGGCGTTTTAAAATCCTACAACGCTAACTACCTCTGTACGATTGACTTTAAAACCTGGTAGGAATTACTATAAACTCTACTCTACTTCACTCTTGTTATTTTCTTCCACCCGCAAGCGCCAAAACTTGTGAATGCCTGGTAAAATAATCTGTTAATTTTCTAATCGGTCCAACATCCGGTCCACCTAATTTTTTCAGGTCCGGTTTTTCTGGACCGGTCCAATAAGAAAAACCGGTTTTGTACCGGTACGCTGTACCGATACCCAGCCCTACTCCAAATTACAAATTATTTGACTCATTACTTTCCTGGCATTCGTTTTTTTCTAAATAAGAAGGTAAGTGGCGAGAAAAAGAAGTACACCGTACACCTCGGGTCGCAGCTCAATTGTCCAATTTTTTTTTTCGTTATCCCTTACCTAACGTTACTGGGTGTCGCCTGCAACGTACTGATCACAATAATTTGAATTTTGGTACACATTCATATAAGAGTTTATACATGTTTGTAGGATTATCAATAAGTCCCAGGTTTTACCGAGAAATATTAAGCACAGCTCAGATTTCGAAGCATAGGTGTCAAGTATAAAGTCTTATACAAATCTGTACCAAAATTCAAATTATTGTGATCATTACTTTGCAGGCGACACCCAGTAATGTTAGGTAAGGGAGAACGGTGGACAATTGACCTGACCTGAGGTGTGCGGGTCAACTTGCGCTGCTGAAAGTCAGACACCCTATTCCTTTTGCTTCAAATAGGAAGAGAATCATTATCAAACATTTTGACAATGTCTTTTGTTAATTTGCGGCATGGGGAACTCGACCCACACATGTCTGATCACAATTCATACCACTCTTTTCACGCCACTTACCTTCTGATTTGCAAAGAAACGAATACAAGTAATTTGGAGGATATTAATAAAAGGCTTCATGCTATGATGTTGTGCCCCAAAATCTGAGTTGTGCTTATTATTTCTGGGTGAGACCGAGAACTTATTGATCACCCCTCGTAAGTCATAAGTCATCAAAATCGCCGAGTTTGAGCATCAAGCGGTGATAGATCTTCCACAATTTTCTACTCTAGCGTCCTTCAATTTAAGGAGTGTGTAGTATAAAGCTAGCAACTATCAATTAGCAAACGGGGGCATTTGAAGCCAAAAGCAACAACTTTATGACGTCTTGAAATCAAATCGTGAAGTATGGAGCGCAGGTATAGGATAGCGATACCCGCAATCAAACCTAGGCATCAACTATCATATAATGATAGATGTTCACCAAACAACGCAATTGACCACATTTGGTCAACTAAAACATGATGATAATATTTGGCTTCAGATGATATTGAGAAACTCCTGAAGGTCTAAGTTAGAGTAAACGTACTGGTTATAATACACACCAATCTACCTGAAGAATACCAGCTAGTTGGCTACGGCCATTTTCATGACTTGGGTTTTATCCGTTTGAGTCGTATAATTCACGATTGGAAGATTGGAAAGTTTATTCAGCCTGTCCCACAGCGATTCATGCCTCTGTAGAAAGAGTTTTCTTTTTCGATGTGCTTACATGAGCCTGGAGAACTGCGAAATAGCCATTTTTGTATACGTAGTCTAGAGAGGTTGACTGGGAACGTTTTCAAACGTGGAAGGGTGATTACGATCAAGGCATTTTAAATGTTCAGTTTCCTTTCTTGACTTTGGCTTAGCTTTGTTTTCTTTGGAATCCAAATTGTCTTCAGTCTGAATTGTCTTACAACCTTTCCTATTGGACATCTGAAATTGTCTTCATTCATAGTTAGAGTATAAAAGACCTGTTTCTTCCAGATCTCTTCAGTGTCACTGACGAAGGATAGTGGATTCTATCCGAAACGTCTGACCGTTTCAAAACCATATCCAGTTGCTTGAGTAACTATTTTTGGCGCAGTTTCCTTTCACTTGCTGTTGTCCTTATTAGTGGATTTGTATGGTGTCTAATTCAGTATTCAATTACATTTCAATGATATTTACCCTTACTCCCCTTGACATCAGCTTAGCGTGAAGAATCTGGTCGTCGAACCGGCAACACGGATGACCCCACGTGCGCTCTGGTTCGATCTTCAACACGTGCTGGCCGTTAATGTAGTCTGAAAAAAAAACATGTGAATGTTAAGTTTTTTTTATTTGTATCTGTGGGACCGAGGGAACATGACCTATAAAAAGAATTACATAATTGTTCAGGTTGACATTTCACATCCAACTTACATCAATAAAATTAGCTTCAATTGCCATTGAATTTCCACTAAGTTATATTATAAATCCAGCGTTTGTTGTAATCATATTTCAGCCATACCATAGGTATGGCAAAATATATTGTCTTTTTTGTAATGTTTCTTGTTTCTGTCTACTTCTCCTGTCAAATCTTCAAAGCGGTTCATCTCTGTCTTTCCTGGACCTAATGGCTTGAAATTTGGCACAAGGGTACCCGGGTAGATTGGGCTAGAACCCCGAGGCGTTTTTACCTCCATGAAATGTCATGGAATGGAGGTTATATTTTCTGTTATGTGTCTCTGTCTGTATAGATGATTACTCAAGCTCGGCTAAATGGATTGGTTTCATACTTGTTGTGTTGGTGGGGTGTGATGAAAGCTCGAATCGATGAGATTTTGGGCGCCATATCTGTCGTTATAATCGATGTAATAATATCAGAAATCACCCCTATATTTGAGATATATTGGTACAGGCATCGTGCTTTATGTGTTTGTTAATGGGCTTAGCTGCAAGCAGATAGTGGGGTGACAGCTGTTTGGGGAACCCCCAGTAGTTTTATTTATGTCTGCTTAGGACTGTTTGAAATATTTGTAACAGTTTTTTGAATATGATAATAAGTTTTATTTATGTCTGCTTAGGATATCATGGAGATGTGAAGCGTAAGTATAATTGTAAGAAGTTGAGGTACATTTAACGGTAATGATTAAGGTGTGGATGTCTCCTATACTGTACTGCTGATTTGAGTGACATGGTGATTAAAATGCCATTAGGTCCTCTAATCTTAGATGGGTTGGGTGTCAGAAGTTTTATGGGCGATACAAATGTTCTGATTTCGTTACGATAAGGGACAGTTGTTAGTTGTCTCTTTCGTAGCCAATGATACTTGTTTTTTAGCAGACGGGGTTGGCGCCAAGTATTCATCTTACAGTTGGTGTAGGGCTGTCAGAGGAAAGTTTGCATCTCGTTTTGGTACCGTGTGAACAGCTGATGTTATGACATATTGGTGGAAAATCAAATCAACATCTGACTAAAGTTGGCCACATCCCTTCTTCTTTCTGAGTTTCCCAACTTCCTCCCACCACACAGCTCTGAGGCACATAGTCGAACCTCAATAATGCTAACAACCTTAGACAATTTAAATGCCAAACATCAAGCTTAAGGAACACCACGCTACCATATGCCGTCAACCTCTTAAACGCACATTACACAATTAAGTGTCACATTTTAATAATCACTAATCAGATGGACATCCTCTGTGTCATTAAATAAATACACCACTTCTTTCCCATAACATTTATAACCATTACTCTCAAATACAACCGACTGTAAACATACATACCATCCAGCAGTAAATATTTCATGCAGGTATGAGGTCCCCGAACTCTAGTTTAATTTTTTTTTTCATACCAGCCTCTATTTGATTCTTTGAGTTTTTTTGGGTCATATTTGGACTGTATGTGATGGGCCCCTGTGCCTTGGTATAACAACCGAATGACCTGACATTTGGCACAGAGGTGCCTTGATTATTTTCCCATATAGATTCAATAACACCTTTGGCATGCAGTACAACAAATTGCTTAATTTTGCGATTTTTTTGGTCATTTTGTTTTTACAATAAAGGACACTTTTGGCTCCTCTACACTGGTATTACAACCAAATTAAATGATTTTGGAACAGGGGCGCACTAGATATCTATTCAAATGACCCATGTATGATTTCTGGCATGAACCACTTGGGGGGAGGGATTTCCCGGGTCATTTTCCACTGACCACAGGGCCAATGACCTCCAGGTCGTTGACCCCATTTGGAGGCTGTCTATATAACTTAATTAAAAAGGTAACCAATCACTTAGCCTGAATCAATACCCTGAGGGGGATTTGGCAGCCAATCAGCGAGCCTGGTGTTATCTGGAAGAGTCCGTTATTACACGGAGGGGTTTATGCTTTTCAAATTCATTTTTGGACTGGTGATTATGTAAAGTCTTTCAGTGGGGTTATTGTTGGACTGGTCTAATTTGCAATTTTACATGGGTTTGTTGGAATCTAGAGTCCATTCTTGCACGGAGGGGGGCATTTTTTAAGATTAATTTTTGAACTTTGGTGATTATGTCAAAGTCCTAATTTAGCGGATGTATTTTGGACTGCTCCAATTTATATATGGGTATCACAGGAAGAGTCCATTCTTGCACACGGAGTTAGGATTTTTAAAAAATTCATTTTGGACGGGTGATGATTAAAAATTTCATTTTTAGCGGAAGCGTTTTTGAACTGGTCTTTTATACATATTCATGCACGGGGGACCTTTTTATGCTAAATTCAATTTTGGATTCGGTTTCTTATTCAAAAGGCCGTGTTTTCAGTGGGAGTATTTCTGGACTGGCCCATTGTGCAAATTCACATGGGGTGCACTGGAAGAGTTCATTCTTGCACGGAGGAATTTTGTCAGACTAATTTTTGGGTTAAACTGTCATTAGTACATTTTAAAGTGATTTTTCAAATTGTTGGAAGTCTATTTTTAATACCGCATGGGGAGTGAGATGGCTGAAATATACTGTATTTGCTCTCAAGCAAATGTCGGCCTTTCTAGTTTCATATGTTGTCGTTGATGTTGCACTACGTATCCCAGATTGTAGGATATGAAAGGTGCAAGTCTGCTGCTGTTGAAGAAATTCATACCCCCCTTAAATAAATACATGCATCTATGCCACTTACTTGGGTTATAGGAAAATGTAGAGAATCCATCTGGCTTGCTGTCAGGTTCATCTGTTTTAAAAAGTAAAACGGCAGGAACGAACTTTAATAGGCGCGAATTATCTCAAGACGACGTATAGTACGTAAGCAATGATATATTGTTTAGATTAGTGTACATTTCATAACTGTGCATGGCACACGTAGCTTTTTTCAAGGTAATTACAATGGGTCTCACTAAATACCGAAAACAACCGAAAACAACCGAAAACAACTTTCACTAAATACCGAAAACAACCGAAAACAACTTTCACTAAATACCGAAAACAACCGAAAACAACTTTCACTAAATACCGAAAACAACCGAAAACAACTTTCACTAATTACCGAAAACAACCGAAAACAACTTTCACTAAATACCGAAAACAACTCGACACAACCATAAACAACAGACAATAATTTCAGTGGGCTATTATTTAATAATTTTGACTTTATTTTGGACAGGAGTTAGGCTACGATGGATTTATTTGTTTGACGACCCCTGTTATTAATACAATATTAGTAATAATAAAGTCAACGATCTCCTTTGCCTGTTCGAATATATTAATGTTCGCATTCAGATTCAAGGACCCTGTACGTTATAAACGGGGACTGCTTGGTCAACTCGCAAACTCATAAATGTCATGGATATCTATATTACTTGGCATCTATTGTGTAACTCCAAGCAGAGGTAACAGTAGGGGCGGGTTGTAGTATTGGCCACAACAAGAAATAGCAGTCACTGCTATCCCCTGACGGAATCTCTGCTTGGAAAATAGGTTAGCTTATTAATTACTGCTGGGAAATTCTGCTGCCTATTTAGCTAATGTGTACTACCTTTTTTTTCTAGCAACCAAAACAATCTAGTATATTTCTTGCTCAATTATAACGCATTTCCGCTGCCATAACAAATCGATTTAAACAGAAAAACCGCAAACGTGTATTACCACAGAGGCCCCAAATTAAACTATTAAGTGATCAAAATATGGATTTTGCTTTACACCATAAAACAGCGTGTGATCGATGGAAAGGTGTTTTCACCGGCTACATCCCCTTTGCTGAAAGAATCCTTCCTTCAGAATCACTCCATATTCTCTCCCTCGGCCGTGGAGAAAATAATTCAAGGGAGAGTAACCAGTAGATGAAGATAAAATAGACATAGTTGTTGTTTACGAGTTGTTTTCCGGCTTTTTTCGGGTTCTGATAGGTTGTTCATGATTGCTTTGACATTTTTTAGGTGGCTTCGAGTTGTTTTCGGTATTTACCGAGTTGTTTTCGGTTGTTTTCGGTATATTTCAAGTTGTTTTCGGTTGTTTTCGGTTGTTTTCGGTATTTAGTGAGACCGATTACAAAAGCTTCCTGGAGGACCATAGGACTTACATGAATAAAAATCATGCTCATTAAAACTTATGTAAAACTAAAAATCGATAATAAAACTCTTTACAATATAGCTTTTTACTATGCAACTTATGTCATACTTTTCATAGTTGGAAGGATAATACTAAATGGAGTAGAGCAGATATGAAACGACTGCAATGTTACGACATATTGTCTAAACATTTTGCATTCAAAATGAAATACACAATATTCTTATGTTACAGTACCAAAAGTACATTGCCAAATATAAATTTCCAACTGGTTTGCTAAGAAAATTAGTTGAGTGTTAAGTGACACACATGAATTATATGCATATGCCATTTTCTATTGGCGCTATATCATGATAGCGTTAATGACCCGCCTGGAGGTGAACATGGTGACATACGCCTGGCCCTTTACTGTAATCAACCTTCGCTCACTCTGTGGTTTGATTCGGTGGACGCTTACTCGGTGGTTTTATACTGTGGTTATAGCAAAGGTTCAGGCGTTACAACACCATGTTCACCTCCAGGCGGGTCAGCATTATAGATTTGATAATACTTAATTGAATACCTTTCAAAGCGCCAATAAACCTGTTAAAGAAGTGAGGCGTCCATTCCTCCAGATACGTCATGTGCCGTAGGAAGTCAGGCAGCATGTCACACTTCTGAAGCATGACGGGGATGACCTTTCTGTTTTCCTCTCTTAGGTTTGCGCTCATGACCAACTGCCGTTCAAACTCGCACCACTTGCTGTTGACGAAATCTCGCGAGAGTACGAAGACGGTCTTTTGACTCTCTTGGATGGAACGCGCAATGTTGTTGATGATATAATCTCCTGGAATAAAATCGCGCTCGTGGATACAACACTTGAAGCCGTACTCGTCTGATTCGAGCTTTTGAACCATGTGTTCTACCCATGGAGCATCAGCGCTGCTGTAGCAGAAAAAAACATGGTACTTCTCGTGCTCGCCGAGAGGGGGCGCTACTCCCACAGTCCCGTCCTTGCCGCTGCTCTTGCTATCAACTATCTGTACTTTGCACTGGGTCGCGGAGGCAGTTGTATGTTCCCCGCCTTCTCTCCTCTGTGCAGGCGCGGAGGGATATTGTAGTGCGTCGTCGGATTCGGCCTTAGCATCATGGGAAATGTTTGCTTCCTGCGCTGCAGTGCTGCCGTGGCGAGTTGAAGGCTCGCTCATACTTGATAATCGATCAACCTATTAGTTGAAAAAAGATGAATAAAACGAACTCAAAGAATTATTTCAACTTTGCTCTATACATACACGTACGCACACTGATGAAGCTTTATGAGCTCAAGAAAACGCAGTTTATGTGCATGTACGCCATGTTATGGATAAGTATGCAGGATATCTATCTATTATACAGATATATTAACGTTTATACAATTATCGTACATGTATAATCTCAAACCAGAGACTACGGTAGCATTCATATGATGATATCAAAAGCTAGTAATTTAAAGAGCTTAGATAGCCGGTAGCTAATGCACATGCGCACTCTTAGGCAGGCTACACTCCATTGGTGAAGCTGAAACTTTCGATGCTATCTTATGCTACCGTAGGATCTGTTTGCAAATTAGTACATATATATGCAACAAAAGAGGATCTGAAAAGGTCGAAAGGCACCGGGAGGCTAGTCTAGTACTACTTACCTGACTGCTGAATGTGGCAATGTTTTACTAGAATTTAAAGTCACATATAGTACCTTATACTGTCTAAACGAAATGGTTTCGACTCGTTGGTTTCGGTTCCTGTTTTTGTAGAAACACATTGCCTCAAGCGATTTATATGTACATGTACAATCGACCGATTAAATATAGGGGCTAACGTTAAAAAAAGATAAAATATTCTAGGTCTATGTCAACCATGCAAATACAAAGAACTATAAATGATATACCTTTAGTACTGGGCAGTATTACCCGATAGCTGCCCACCCTCAAAACTTCAAAGCATATATGTATACAACCATGTACGTGTATTCATAGTTTCGGGGAAACGAAGACTATCCACACATATCTGGACCTTATAAGTTGCTTTCCAGTATCTTTATGCAAAGCACCAGTAGTGTAAGCACCACCTCTAACTTAGGCCTTGAAAAATTATAGGGGTTTTTCTGGGGACGTGTTTACATGTACCTTCTGAATGTGGGAATTTTGACTAGAAATAAAAATCACACACCTTCTGTTGTCTTAGCAATAACTTGGTACGAGTGGCGTCGGTTCCTGGGCCTATTTTTTAGAAAAAAACTAAATACGTAATACGTTATACGTTATCCAGTAGTGCGCTTGAGCATAGAAAACTTTACTTTTGGTCTCGGGTGTAGTATAGAAACTATGGGGAATTATAGGGAGACTATATATAGAAACATGCTAAATTTGGCGATGTTATTGTGGGTTCGGTTGGTTTCGGTTCCTCTTTTTTCAGACACACTTGACAAAGACTTGGTAGAACCAATGGCTATAATCCGTTACAGAAATATGGACAATTATATGGCTCTGTAGTACTATTTTTACCATGTGAGGATGAATAGAGAGAGCTGAAACCCCCGGAGGTACCTTTTGTGGTGTGAAGAAAACGGCTGCCAGCCCTCAAAATCTCAATGCATTCGGCTCTCCAGGTTTACCCTGTAACTTTGGTCGCCAGTAGTGGTTGGAAACCTCCCCTGCTATCAAATTGGCGTCCGAAATCTGAGTTTGGATTTATCTCCGAACTCTGAAGGTCTCTGAAGTATCGTCTGGTCTCTACAAGAATCCTTACAGCTGGTAGAGTGGTTGAAAATTCGCTGTGTTTGTGAGTTGAGGTCTACACCATCCGGCTGCGAAGGGACCTGTCTAGTTGGTTTCGGTCCGCCAACCCGGAAGTGCGTTGCGGACGCGCATGCGTACTTGAGCAAACCTCATTGCCTAAGGGGACACGTCAGAATCTTCTACAGTATTCTATCAGGTAATTTTCACGGTCAGAATACAGCCACTGCAGACATCAAAGCTTGTGCCCAAAGAGAGTGCCCACATCCCGGACGATGTTTTTGAACTGAATGTGTTTGGCGCATAACCAAAAAGTTCTGTGTTTAAACGCGTTGATATGCCGTCGAACTTATGCTCTTTAACACGTCTTTCATTTCACTTAACCCAGGAAAAAAATGAGTATCTAGCTTCGGTTAGGGCCATCTCTTGAATAATGCGATGGAGATCCCGTGTCGAGTTGCGCCACATAAAGAGCCCTCCATCCATAGGGATCTTTAATTCTTAAAAATTACAGTTCTTTTGTCGCACCGCACCGAAGAATTTAAGGTGGGGTCACACCTGCGTATATATTCAAGTCCATTTGAGGTGCGTATGAAGCTCTTGGTCTCTACCAGGCTCCACAGGTCGCGGCAAAAATAGTAAAAATTTGACAAATATAGATACATAACATACCAGATGAGTTAGCTGACCAAGAAGTATGATTAGCGACCCAGCTAACTCGTCTGACATGTTAACTGTTTACGTTTGTCCAATTACTATTATTTTTACAACGACCTGTGGAACCTGGTGGAGGCAAATACTCCCATGTGCGCCTCATAAGGACTTAAATATATACGCACGTGTGACCCCACCTTTACAAAAGTCGAATATGTCGGCAGGCAATTTTATAAGAATTTGCATGATAAGTTCAGTTATACATGTACACGGGTACGTGGTATACTGTACACACATCACGTACTGTATGATTATCGTTCCCATTTGATAAAGTTTTCAACAACAACAACAACAATAACAATAAAATCACGGACTTTCATCGTGCTCAAGTTGTAGCATGGTTGAGTCAATTGTGCGTGACTAATACACCGGTGCTGGGCGGCCATGCCCTCTCCATGGCTTGAGGACGGCTCAAGTTTTCTGTTGCGGCTTCTACAAAATAAACATAGCTGTCATACTATCTTTGGCAGCATGAAACGTAGTATTGTGTTGTTATAGTAACGTGAACTGCACTGAACAATAGACACAAACAAACACACTTCTCATTTGTACTGAACAATAGCCAAACACAAACACACCTGTCCTTGGTACTGAACACTATCCACAGGCAAACTACCTCTCCTTGGGGACATAGAGACATAGATAAATGGTTCCACATACACACTCTCGCAGTAAGAATTGACAAACAAATATAGACATAAGCAAGTTGTATACACAATCGAGTAATCTTTAATTGGTACTCAACACTACCCACCAGCAAACATACCTGTTGAATTCTTTTACAGCGTCAAATGTTTTCCAAGTGGATGATTTCTGACGCAGAAGTATTGCAATTCCTGTAACATTTTCTATGCCACGCTTTTGATAAATTATTATTGAGACAGTTGAAATTGTAGCAAATATTGATAGTTGGCGTTGTTTATCCATGAGATTGAAGCTTTTATGATTACAGGTAACGATTGTTCTATTACGGAATAGATATTCAACGTTTCTTATTCATAAACAAAAAGATGATTTAGATAAAGCATCTTTTCACTTATTACAAAGATTATTGATTACACATGAGTTTTCTTAAGTTTTAAATAATGCCCAATCATCAAGCTGTACGCAACTAAAATAATCTATCAAGGCTAGCTGTCTACACATAAGTACCAAACGACCTGTACTTGGTGCTTTACATTTGTATTTGACCCAAGGTTAAATTCATCAGTCTGACGTATGCCGATCTGAAATACCAGGCGTTCCATGGTGGCAAGATATCAATCTGATAGCAAAAACCGGCTAATTTTTACATATATTTTACAATTCCTTAGAAAATCAAAGCAAATTATGCTTGCGTGACATGTTTATTATAGCGGGCGATGTTTGTTTTGCAGTTTTCGTGGTCAGAAAGGTTGAACAAATGACTGAACACACAGAATATAGTATGCAGAAAAACATTAATTCTTGAAATGTAAGTTCATCTGTGACGGTAGTTAACATAATGATACAGTTTTTAAGACTTTATATCCGTACACAAAATAAAGCGCTTACCAACAAGCTTTCGATCAGTCCTCTGATTCTTCTTTGAAAATTGATGCACCCCGCGGCGGATGTTATCCATATAATCAAATCAACTTGGCCTTTCTTCTGAGTACTAACGGGTCACTTTGCTTATTGATTATGAAAGGAAGTGAAAGTGAAAGAAAATATCGTACCTTACATATTTCTACAAGCATTTTTTACCTTTCAGCACAATGGTAAGTGATAAGCGACATTCTTGAATATTACATAATTTTTATATAGAGCTGCTATGTTGGTTACAATTCTATACCAACTGCAGGAAGCCTGACTCGATGACCCTCTCCTGTCGTTACTATTCTCCGTTTCTGTAGAAAAATTAAAGATATCTATGAGTCTATGATGGTAGAGCGTTTAGCAGTGGTTGTTGCTAAACGTATTTCATATTTCATTTTACCATTATTTCTATGATTTATTTGCTTATATTTGTTATTATTGTTGTTGATATTATTAATATCATTATTACCATTACCTTAATACCATTGTTATTATTCATTATCATTTGTTTATCTTTGTTTCTATTATTTCATGTTATCATTTTTACGGGAGGCAACTAGAAAAGGTGTCCTTACCTGTTTTTGTCTCCCCACCATTTTTGTTTGTGTACATGGTAAAGCTCAAATAAAAAAATAAAAGTAACCCACGTTTAAAGACTATGTGGACCGGAATGCTTATTCTTCTACATACAGAAAGAAACTATTGTTTGGAACTGTATGTTGCAAACGTTATTTGTGTAGTACTACTGTGGCATATAGACTGGTCTTGACCTAGTTACTGGGAACCACTACTCTAAGAACCAACCCCTGTACTGGGGCAGAACTATACTACACTCAGATCAAGGACCAAATCTATCTAGTGGTAGGATTCAGGCTTGTATATTTCTCTCACGCACACCATAAACCAAGGCCCAAACATGAGGGTTCACGTTTACATTCCTTTTATTCTGACGCTTGTACGGTGGTTACAAATAGTCTCACATAAGAGAATGCACAGTACACATCAATGCAGGAAACACATCACAATACAATACAAAGCACGCCACAATAGTAAATAGTTTCTAAGTATCCCAGGGATCCCCCAAAACCTCAATTTGGATTGTCTGACCGCACATCATTAAGAACCGCCAAGGGCTCACAGCAAAACACTAAGTGCTCACCACAATTTGTCGCTCGAGGTACAAGTCATGTCGTCGCGCCGCTCAAAGACCCGTCGGAAGCCCGAGAAACCCGACCGCCGACCGGCCACCCCTCAAGGAAGCGGAGATCGATTTCCAAAGATACTCTTTTCCCTACTACCAACTGCCTACTACTGAAGATACCCGGGTTTCTTGGGTATATCAAGAGAAACTTTCCATCAGAGAGAGATTTTACATAATGCCAAACGGAAACAGCGATTGGTTAGAAGAGCGGCGCCCACGTGGCTTGTTGACAACTTGACGTCACAGAGACGCGCTACCACCCTAACAGTGTGCGGCAGTCACAGGGAAGATCAATGACGGGGAAGGGCTCTAATAAGGGGTGATTCAGCATTAAGGGTATAGGGCTCTAGTTATCCTCACTACACCATCCCCCCCCCTACGGCGATGATGCGTCCCTGCATCATAAAAGGTAACACTAGCAATAGAAGGAATGCAGTAGAAAATATAACAATAAGTACAATTAGTATAAAAATATAAGTATCTGTTGTACAAAGCAACGGGGTAGGAAAACAGAGTGAACAGTACGTAAAGTGGGCGGCCCCCACTGTATGTCATGTGACCAGTAGCTAATTACAGAAATCAGTACAGGTAGCAACACAAGTACATAATCTGCGAACCTTAGTATAATACAGAACATTGGATGCTAGTTGAAAGATAAACGCAGTGAGCGGTCCCCACTGGTTGTACAACTGTCGAGTTAATGAGGTTAAGAAAAAAAGAAAAAAAACTTAACTAGAACAAATGGGAGCTTATTAACTAAACAGGGAACAGAAATTCCACAGGTACCTAGTTTACTACGTTGGAATAGAAAATAGGAGCGTATTAACTAAACAGTGAACAAAAAGTCCACAGGGAACTAGTTGCCTACGTTGGAACAGACTACAGAAACGCCTCCCTAGCGGAGACCAAGGTTAAAGCCAGGAGGCAAATGACCTTGACCTACATATTTACAATGTGGGTGGCAGATGTTGGAAACCACAAACATTTGGAAAAAAAAACGTTACCGAAACCATAATGTCGGTCGTTAAAAGGAGAAAAAGTAGTTTGATTGGCTTTTTAAACGCATTTCAGTGTGTCCAAAAGGGGATCGAAAACGATTTGAATAGTTGTTCGGAATACAGCGGTTTGGAGAGATCAAGAAAGAATTTGGAGTGTCGTTAACCACTTTTCTGCATAGCCGAAAAGGAAAATAGAGACCAATGGCACATCAGAACATAAAAAGAGACATAGAACATGAATACATGGTACATAAAACATACAAAAATGCATTGAGTGTTGTGACCACGACCACAGGTTGTGCAATGGGAAGTCGGTGATGGTTTAAACCGACCTGAGACTCAGGCACACGGAACTGGGACACCAGAAAGTCGCCAAGGACGAGCCAGCACAGAGGAAGGCGAACTCAGCAATCTATCACTGACTCTGTGTGAGAACTCTGACCTTACATCCTACCTCTTCTTTGAACGCCATAAAGATGCGAAAAGGAGGCCGGACTGACCAAACAGAAAAGGTATATACATATTTACAACATAAGAAATGTTTCACTTTTGACAACACTTTGATAATAAGAACAATAATAAAAGAAAGGGGTCGAGCCACTCAGACCCATAAAAACTTAAACAAGGCAGTGTTCAGCTTGACCCTTGAAGCGCGACTTCTCAGGGAAGCCAGGGTTCACCATGCACCTAGAAGGGGGTCTTCCGAGGGTGCGGAAGGGCCTGTAAAGGCCTGAAAAGGAGTGTACCGGAACGGCGAGGAGTGACAAGGAGCGACGAGGAGGGAAGAGGAGCAACGATGAGGGTCCCGAAAGTGCGAAAAGGAACGAAGTATGAAGCAAATTCAAATAAAATCGATGGTAATATTAGGAAAAGGTAAACTGTGATCGGCAAATGCATTTTGCGGCTTGTTCCACGAAATTCCTATAGCAATGGTTCAATGGAGGGGACTTTTTAGTGGGGCCGCGTAGCACAGTGGTATTGTATTCGGCCCGTGATCGAGAGGTCACCGGTTCGAATCCGCCTACCGTGTTGCCGGTCTTGTGCCCTTGGGAAAGGCACTTTACACGACTTTCCTCACTTTACTCGAGTGAAAAATGAGTCGTCCCTCGGATAGGACGTTAAATGGAGGTCCCGTGTATGGGGAGAGCCATACCCCATGCACGTTAAAGAACCCCCACACGTGCGATGGTGCGGTGTGCGTTGGTGCAAATCCTTCTGTCGGGAGTTGGTGATTCACTTCAAATCACCCGGATGGAGGCCTGGCGAACCTCTGTCTCGTATCAGCCACATGGTGAATTACATCATTCACCCGGACGGGAGACCTGGCGCATCCACGTCTTGTAATTAGCCTACGAAAGGGTATGTCACCCCGTAAGGGGCGGTATAACCCCGTCGTGTGTAGACATGTGCGAACATGTCTACATTTGATCACGTCGACCGATGATGATGATGATGGTTCAATGGAGGAATGAATATTGATGAGACCTATCTATGCATACCTATGTTCATGTACGTGTTAATGTGGTTATAACATTCCTTAGAATATCCATATTACATTTATATTATAAAATTTCACAAGAAGAAATGGATTATGTCGAGAACGATTACGCATATTTTATCATAAAAAGCCATGCTATGTGGATATAGTTGTTAAAAAAATGCAATGATAGCAAAGTTACAAGTATATGTATTGCACAATTTGTAAGAACTTGACCTTAGAGAAATATAGGTCGCATGTTCGAACCCAGGGAAGTCGACGATCGGAAGTTCGAGCCCAGCATGTGGGAATTATTTTTCCTTCCTTTTTTTTCACACTTTCATTAATATTAATACAACGCCTTAAATTTGTTTTGCAACCAGGACATCTAAACCCGGCATTGGGATTTTTTATCATCAGCGAGGGCCTGATGTCGGTCGCAAGAGGCAGAAATTTATTTGTATTGAATATGACGGAAAATTGTTGACAGAAATTGTATTTACCAATATCCTTTGCACAAATTCCTCACGTTGGCACCTTTCTTCCCGCCAAAATGATGAATACTCATGGTACAACTTGATGAAATCTCTTTGGTACAATGTATATATGTCTCTCCTTTTACAGCTTTTCTTTCGTTGTGAACGAGCGAGAAGATATGTCTCCAGTCTCCAGAAAACCATGTTGTTGGCCCTGTTAAAAGGAGCTGTCATGCTCGTGGGGCAGCAGTTTATTAGCATATCTTTCCTGACCGGATTTCGCGGGTCATTTGCATGCGGCGCTCCCCTCTAGGGAGAATAAAAGCCACCCAAATACAATAACAACGTTACAATCTTGCCTCATCCTGAAAATGTATAATAATCGATATTCATCTACCACCCAATGAATTTTAGTCCTTACTTTCTTATCTCAGTTCCGTTTCTTTGTATTTCGCAGATCTTCAAAGAATAATTTAGCCACACAAAAACAACAGCCTGAAACAGCGCTGTAAAAATTTGATAATGTCAAATTCTCGGTAAAATAAAACACGTTTCATAGGCTTCTAACGCCCGCAGTACCGATTCCTTATATTCTCATTGATTTTATTTAAGTTTGCTTCATACTCCATTCCTTTTCGCTCCTTTTCGCACTTTCGGTAGCGAAAGTGCGAAAAGGAACGAAAAGGAAAGTACCGAAAGTGCGAAAAGGAACGAAAAGGAACGAAGTGTGAAGCAAACTTACATAAAATCAATGAGAATATCAGGAATCGGTACTGCGGGCGTTAGAAGCCTATGAAACGTGTTTTATTTTACCGAGAATTTGACATTATCAAATGCTCTTAGTTTAACAACCTAATAACCTTGCTGGGACCGCCCTGGTAAACCGGCTTCGCGCACTCGAAACAGGTGAAGGCCTTTATGGGAAAGGAGGAGCCAAGAATCATCGAACTGCAGAAACCTCTGTCACTCACAAACCGTAACCGTCCACTCAGGTTGTTTGTTAGCACAAAGGAGGTCAAGACCTGACACGTGCACATGGGGGGTCAAGACCTGACACGTGCCTGTAGTCCACGAGGGTTTGGCGTTCACCATAGGCAGGAAACACACACAACAGGCAGGTGGTGGACGTCCGTTGGATATGTTGACTGGAAGCGGCGAGTTAGATGTCACGATGGCGCACACGCAGGTAGATGACGTCAGGTGGACCGTGGCGTTGTCGCTGTCAGGTACGGATGATAAAGCACACTCTCACACACGCAGATGACAGAGTCTCTGTAGGAACGTCAGGATCGACGGGAGACTGAAGACTGGCACTAGCCGATGACGGCGTGTCGGAGCGAAGATGGTGACGCTCCCAGCATTGACGAGACGTGGCGACAGCATGATGTACGTGATGACAAAGTGACGGCACACGGCGTTGGAGAGACCGTTGGCGGTACAGGTGTGATGACGGCGTAGCGGAGGTTGGTATACGCACCTGTCGTCGCTGACACAGCCTGGTGACGTATGGCGTGGTGGAGTGACGTGGTGCGGTCGGCGTCGCAGTCGCAGTTCAGGTGGCGTCCTCACGTCTGGATTGACGGAGGGTGACACTGTGATACGGTACACTGGCGACGGCGAAGTAGCCGGATGGGAAGACACACCTGTTGGTGGGCGTGGTGCAGACTCGGAGCTGAGTGTCCGGAAGACGTGACGTGATGACAAGAATCGCCGACTGTACTGTCCGAATCGAACGTGTGCTGGAGTAGGACGGTCATTAGAAAGTGAGTGACGTTGGTAACGCATCGGGTAGGCCCAGTGCTAACCCGGCGACCCCCGTTTGGGGCGGAGGGGCTCTAGTAAACCACAAGGTGAGCAGAATTAGACCCTCCTTCCATATTTTAACCCGGCGTGGAAGCGGCGACGCCACAGGCCCCCCAGACCTGCAATGTATTTGCTTTGCCCAGCCTCGACAAAGAACCCATATTTAAAGGGGCGTGGGTTTGTGACGCCCAAGGCTTCTACTCTAACATTTCATCATACATCCAAAATCTAAACTAGAAACAACAACACATCAAATCAATTACAAAAGTATGGCACGATGCAAGGGAGGGGTAGGGTACGGACTACACCGTAAGTCACGATTGATGACCACCAAGCCAACCCAGAACCAGAGGCCAGCACAACACGGCGACAGAAGAGATGCCCAGCCGGTGTTCACCTGAAGAGAAATAAGCATTGCACGGGGTAGCGGTCACAGTCACAACAACAATACAGTCATATAAGCATAACCAATACGCATACAAAAATAAAACACAACAGCTACAATAGAGCAGTGTCTCTGTCTTAAGAGTACATAATGTCCAAATGAAGGGTATTGAAACCGCTTGGGGACGAACAGGATGCACAGTCGACCGGCTCAGGAAGGAACAGGACCGCCGCCAAGACGTTGAGGTCGACACGGACGCGATTGCGTAACTAGTTGCCGAAAGTGTGACACGTTCAAGAGTTCGACGTGGTCACTTCCGGGGTTGGTGGTCTGGTACAGAGGCATAGCGTAAGTCCGATGCCAGTACCATTACCGTGGGGAGCTCTGGAACACTCTGGTCCATCAACGCGAAGAGTTAGACACTCACAAACGTCCGGTGTGTCTATCTCAATGTCGACAGCACAGTTTGGAGATGAAGGCGGTGCGAACATACATAAGTCCGTAGTTACACACCTACTGTCACTGGAACTGAGCCTACACAAGTCCGACAGCTCAGTCAGAGTCAGAATCATCACTAGCACTGCTGTCAAACGCGTCCGAGGGAAACACGAAGTCAGAGAGATATGCTGGAAGGTTGATGGACCGCGAAGGGCGCGTCCGGCGATCCGTCGTCATGGCTGGGTCCGAGGCAGCTAGTAAGTCAGGATACGATGACGTCGGTGACGGGACAGGAACCCCAGGGGATGACGACTGGTCAGGATACGATGACGTCGCTGACGGGCCAGGAACCACAGGGGATGACTCCGCCGACTGGTCAGGATACGATGACGTCGCTGACGGGCCAGGAACCCCAGGGGATGCCGACTGGTCAGGATACGATGACGTCGCTGACGTCCCCGGGCATGGTGATGTTGCCCCGGGGCTCGGCGGAGATGTGGTGAGCGGCGTCCCGTCGGGTGGTTGGGGTGTCGGTCCATCTCTGGCGGGGTCGGCGGGAGTTGATGACGTTGTAGTGGCCTGGTTCTGTGCCTGTACAGTAAGAGGAAGAGAAACAGAGGGACTTTGTCCCGGGTTACGGGCGTCCCCGGTCGGGACGGGCTGTTCCCTGGGTCGGGTCCGACGTTGACGTCTGCGTCTGGGGGGGAGAAAATCTGGATCTCCGACCTGGGGGATAAGGAGTTTTAAGTCCTCGAAATGGGCCGTCACCTCTTCTCGACGCCCTCTGTTATTCCTGAGCCTATAGGCAGAATCACCGATTCTGGCTACTACCGTGTAAGGCCCGGAATACTTTTTGCCCAGCTTTCTAACTAATCCCTTCTTAATAAAGTGTTTTAAGCGGAGCACTTGATCTCCGATTTCATAAGGTTTACCGTGAATTTTCTTATCATAGAGCTCCTTTTGACGTCCTTGTGCGGTTTTGGTATTTTGCTGAACTAAAGAAAAAATTTCGGGGAGTCTTTTGTTGAGATCTGTCACGTATTCAGGAATTGTGACAGATGGGAGGGGCGCGCCCGTCAACAGCTGAGGCGGTAAACGGGCTTCTCGACCATGCATGAGGAAGTATGGAGTAAAGCCGGTAGAGGCGTGTACACTAGTGTTACGAGGGGCGTTCACTAAGTAATGCCCCTGACCCATTTTCCATAGCAGGAGATTAATGAAACTTGGCACAGTTATTAGTCTTTCTCTTCATAGGAACCACCCAGAGTTATGCATTTCTCCCATCGTTTGATGCAGGTCTGGACACCGTTTTTGTAGGACACCCCAGGTTGGTCCTCCAACAGATGCCTCATCAATGGCAGAAGAGGGACGACCAGGTCTGGGAGCTGTTTCCACAGACTTCCGGCCATGTTTGAATTCAGGATGCCAGCATTTTACAAGGTCATATGATGGGGCATCATCACCACAAGTTTCTTTCATTTCATCAAAAGTCTTCTTTGGTGTGCGTCCTTTCAATTACAAAAAAACGGATCACTGCGCGACACTCAACTGGTTCCATTTTACACATGGTCCATTTCGCACCTGACTCAGTTCAAACACAAGTAAATCAGAAACCATAATTAGCTCAGAACTTTTTTTTGCAACATAATCTATAAAGATATGAATCATTACACATACAAAATTTCATCTAGATCAGACGACTGGAAGTGGGTCAGGAACATTACTTATTGCACGCCCCTCGTATATGCAAACTTGACGGACGGCAAATGTTCGTCCCAATCATTGAACATCTCCTCGACGTTCTCGATGAGCTTGATGGACCAGCGTGCCCCGGCTTCCGTAAGGTGACGCATGCCGATGGCCATGGCATGGGTGAACGCCTCAAAATCTGCCGACTGGAGAAAGAGATTATGGCTTAAAGCAAAGGTTACACCTCCAAGATCCTTCGACACCTTAGCCCATTCCCATTTTTCTTTATACTAATATCATTGTATAACCATAAACCTGTCATATTTCAATATCGCACCGTCACAAATTCGATCGGTGTATAAAAATGCATTTTGTTATAAGTATGAAGTTTTACCTGGTATCTCTCGTAGTTGTGCTTGCTCTTTGAGTCCCTCTGGCCACAGTCGAACCTCCAGTAGATAATTTCAGCGCGGTGGTTGTTTGATTCACAGGAGAGGTAGCCGTCCTCGTCTACATACATGGTACCGTTGTCTCGAGCGCACACCCATTGGGAGGGTTTGGTACTACAGAAAGGATTGGAATTGCATGAGATGGTTAAGGCCCCCTTTCTTTGACGGCGATTCCTGAGCGTCCATTGCGTGACCAAAATTAGATTTGCGTGAACTTTAGTTTTAAAACTAGAATATGATGCACAATTTTAAACTATAATAAAAACAACAAAATACTACAGACACACAAAATATTTGTCTGTGAAATTTGCTGTGCCTGTTCCGTCGAATGTTTGGTTTCTCACCGGTCACATTTTCCACAGTGGAAACAAAGTAAACGAAAGGAGTGGAGGGAGGGGGAGAAGGAGGGAAAGAAATGAAAGCAGACACTCATTTCAATTACACAAATGTTACCGACCTAATTTTATGTTACAAACAATATACTTCCACTGTCTCTTTAGAAATAAAATATGGTTAAATAAAACTAGTTGGTAGTCATTCTATACTATATTCATACTTAAGGCCATGTATGAAGTATTACAAGTGAATGTGGCAATGTACATTCCTGTTATTCCCCACCGTTCCGGCTACACTAGCTGTACAGTGGCGCCAAATGTGTAATTTGCACTCATGTTCCAGAGCAATCCTTGACAGGACAGGGAATCCTCAGAACGTAGCGGGTTGGCATTGTCATCTGAACACACTTTACAAGCTACCTGGCACACAGAACTGAGTAGTGGTGCACTAACCCAAAACGCAGACCCCAACACTAACGGATATTTCTAGTGACTCGCTGGCACCAAAACCTCTGTAAATTTTAGTGACATCGTAAAAGTCCCCTTAGTATCGGAAAGCTAGATTCGGGGAAGTCCCGCCCCTATGGCATATGATGTTAAATTCAGAAAATGGGAAGTTCATCAGCTTTCAGTTTCGCATACGTATGACTCATGCGGTGGAAATGCACAAACTATACATAAACAGGGCAGCGCGCATGCCTGGTGCTACATTGCGTTGGCATTTTCCATTGAAACCTGTGGAAAGTACCGTGTTTCGTGGCAAGTCCCAAGCCAGAACAGGTCCCAAATCGGTGCATCTGGTCTGACTTCAGCCAGGCTCTCGGTATTACCGAGGTCGGAGAAGGTATTCTGGAGTTTACGTGAGAAATAACCTTCTACTGGGAAGTTTGACTTAAGTCATATTCAAGTCTTCTATACAGTTCGTGAATATGTGACGATTACTAATATTTTAGACTAGCTTTAGAAGCCATGTTTTAGATTAGTCTTAGAAACCATGTGTCCTGTATTACTACCTTTTGTATCTGTATGCCTGTACTAAGCCCGATAGGGCATGGATGTGCAATAAAGACTATTACTAATATTACCCTGTCATGGCTTGGAGATTTACACGCAGAAAAAATACATTGTACGTCATTGTCGTAGGTCCGGAAATTTTCGTTGTGTAAATAGAGATGCATGTGTGAAAAGGTCACACGGATCGATGTTTTACGACAATAATAATGCTGTTACATACGGTGGTGAAAGAGACATTAGAGACCAACCATTTCGCACTGGAACCCCGAAAAACGAATGGATCAGGAGTAAGGGTAAACCCACCTCATAGTTACATACATGGCAACAGTCGCACAAACATGCTATCAGCTTAATGTTTTTTTTAATTTAGCCTTTACGGGACAGCATATGCACAGTACTATTGACAATCATGATATTTAAACCTCATGTTTGTTCATGTTGACAGAATTTAAATTGTCTGTGCTATCAGCTTGAGCGTACATGTTTAAACAGCTTGTGACAGACAAATTTCAAGGTTTGGGGGTCTAAGTCACTTGATTAGATTCTTTAAATTTGCTGGTCTTCGGTATACATCCATACATTAGCCACAATTCAATCATTCCATGATATGCATGTACAAGTATCATGAGCCAACCTTCTTTTAAACATCAGATGGTAAGCAGTTATTTATTTATTTATTTATTTATTTACATCCTGGTGCAGGTGACACCATGATATGACGGCCAAAAGTCAATGTACAATAATTGTAAAGTAGAGTAAACTCATTCCGCAAGCTACCTTTAGTACCACCATCGTCCTTCCAGAAGACATTTGGAGCCACATAATTCCCGTTTAAAACTTTTATTATTAGTTCCACATAGTCTCGTCTACCTTGTTAATATTTGTTTTCTTTTTATCCTTATTTGATTAACGCATGGTGTTATTTGACTGAATTTCTTATAATACGAGGGTGAGTCAGAAAGTAATGCAAGTGGTTTCATAACAGAGTCGTTCTTTGATCGAATGAGTTGAAATTTGGCACAAAGGTTAAGACATATCTTCTCTTGAGATTGAAATATCAAAATTTGTTGCTCATTGTTTTATGAGGGACTGAGCTGCTTTCAAGGTGACCACACCCTTGGTATCCCGTCAGAAGAAAAGAGAGGTCCAATTAACGTACAATTAAGAATATCCCTAAACCAATGTTTGCTATTGTAGGAGACTAAGCCTGCACATGTAATAAGCTGCATTTCTGTATAAGCCACACGCTTAATTTTAACTCTGAAATCTGAGCAGTTTTTCTTTTTTCGTTGCTGGTGTAGAGTGAGGTATACGCGGTCTTCAGGGTCATAAGATCTGCGGTGTTATTATTAAAACTTTCTGTAGCCTTCTTTTCCATTAACAAAGAGTAATGAAACTTAGCACACTTTTTGGCCTTTAAACAGTTAATAACTGTGTAAAGTTTCGTTTCTTTTGGTTAATGGAAAAGTAGTCTTTTAACCAACAACTCACGAATTCGTGTATAAATCCAACAGCTCTATAACACAACTTACTGCATCCTAGCAGCTGTAAATAAAGAACCATTACGAGTTTAGAGATGAAAATTGGCACGCAATCTATAGAGACATTTGGTATCATACATGGGTAATTTCAACTTCCTACAGTGATTTTTAGAGGGTCAGATTTAGAGGAACCGCTAGTCTGACAAGGTACTAAGGGTGTGTTCATCTTGAAATCAACTCAGTTGCTCATAAAATAATAAAGACCAAATTTAAAACATTTAATCTCAAGAGGACATATATCGCTACTTTTGTGCCAAATCTCAACTCAATTGATAAAAAAACGAGTCTGTTATGAAACCACTTGCATTACTTTCTGACTCACCCTCGTAACATTTATTTGTTAGAAATTAAATGTCCATTGGCTACTTTATTTTTTTAATTGCTTACAGACATGTACCTTTTCCTCTGTTGAACTTTGAATCCTACTAAAAGACGAAGCGTAGATTTGATATGTTTTTTGGTAACTGGTTATGAATGCATGTAGATTTGCTACGGTTTGCTTGGTATAGACAAGCACCAATGGTAACCTACACTTCTTTTCTTTATATTAAGTACACCTACGAGGGGCGTGCAATAAGTAATGTTCCTGACCCACTTCCAGTCGTCTGATCTAGATGAAATTTTGTATGTGTAATGATTCATATCTTTATAGATTATGTTGCAAAAAAAAGTTCTGAGCTAATTATGGTTTCTGATTTACTTGTGTTTGAACTGAGTCAGGTGCGAAATGGACCATGTGTAAAATGGAACCAGTTGAGTGTCGCGCAGTGATCCGTTTTTTGGCGACGCCTGATGGGCGAGCCTAATAGTATAGTGTGGGACCATTTGCAAAGATTTCCAAAACTTCCACAGGAATGTAGATTCCGCGCGTGCGTATTTGCATCATGCTGGACTGAACCATTACCTCCACGGGTAAGCTTTCCAGTCGCATGGCACATGCCGATATACGTGTGCAAACTTGGAAAGTTTGGCGGCCTTCTTCACCTTTGATATCTTTGTTTCAAAAATGCAAACCGATGTGTGAAACAAGCATTGTTTGTGCTTAAATTATGTATAACATGTGGAGGTTTGTGAGATAGCGATGTGATAGTTACCTTCGCCAAGAACGTTATATTTTGGGTAGCGTTTGTATGTATGTGTGTGTGTGTGTTTGTAGAAGACCACCATAACTTGAGAACGCCTGGATGGATGGTATTGATACCCAGTATAAATAAGTAAATAAATAAACAAATAAACAAACAAATAAACAAACAAATATAAATAAACAAACGAATAGAAATAAACAAATAAAATAAACAAACAAATAAAAAATAAACAAACAAATAAAAAACAAACAAATAAAAAATAAAAATGAACAAATAAAAAATAAAAATGAACAAATTAATAAATAGATAAACAGATAGATAAAAATAAATAGAACACAAATAAATAAACATAAGTAAATGATAAAAAAT
>NC_049986.1:3700734-3707812 GCF_000003815.2 Branchiostoma floridae
ATTAATTAAAAATAATTTATTTATTAATAAATAAAAGGGGAAAAAGGAAAAGGGATGGGTAAATTTTTTTTTGGGGGGGGCCCTTTTTGAACCCCGGAAACATTTTATTTTTGGCCCCCCTGGGGGCCAGTTTTTTTTTGGCGGGGGAACTCCCGGGTTTAAATTCCCGGTTTTTGGCACAGGGGGGGTTTACCTTTTTAAGGGGGAAACCCCTTTTGAACCCGGGGGTTAGGGGAAAAGGTTTGCCCCCCCCCCCCCCCCCCCCCCCCAGCGGCTTGTTTTGGAACTGCAGGACAGGTTTGGTGTCAGACTTTGAAAGGGAATAACTCATGAAGGGGTCGACGGATTGTTATGATTTTCACCGTCGCCATGGCAATAATTTTTATTGCCACACCTTTTTTGTAATTGAAAGGACGCACACCAAAGAAGACTTTTGATGAAATGAAAGAAACTTGTGGTGATGATGCCCCATCATATGACCTTGTAAAATGCTGGCATCCTGAATTCAAACATGGCCGGAAGTCCGTGGAAACAGCTCCCAGACCTGGTCGTCCCTCTTCTGCCATTGATGAGGCATCTGTTGGAGGACCAACCTGGGGTGTCCTACAAAAACGGTGTCCAGAGCTGCATCAAACGATGGGAGAAATGCATACCTCTGGGTGGTTCCTATGAAGAGAAAGACTAATAACTGCACCAAGTTTCATTAATCTCCTGCTATGGAAAATGGGTCAGGGGCATTACTTAGTGAACGCCCCTCGTATTCTGTACATGTAGTGTTCGGATACACTTGGAAGGTACAAGGACAATTGGTTGCTTTATTCGCTTCATAATCATAACTTCGTCTGCAAGAAATACAAAAGCAACAACATACCGTTAATATGCATGCTAACGCTATTACAACTATTTACAATCCATAGAGAAACTGAATGCCTAACATGTAGTGCATGTAAATTACAGTGGTGCCATTGTGAAATCTAACAAGAGCTTCCAAAATTGAATTGGTCATTTTGTGCATACAATGTCCATAAAATGTTAGCCATTTTCTAGACTCTTGAGTATAGTGCCAGCTATAAAGAGAGACTTAAAAGCACAGATAAATTAGTCGATTATGACAACAACTTGAAATACATATAATCATGTATGATAATGATATAATTAATACTTCAAATCAAACAATAACGACTCTGTTACAATACATGGAGTGTAAATGTGTTGGAAGTAAGTACAAAAGTACTCGAACAAGGTATCAATATGATAAAACTTATCCGTTACTTTCATGAGACATTATAATTTCAAATAAATGATATAAAGAACAAATGCTCCATATGTCATATACATAATATTGAACTCAATATGCACCACTTTGTTTTCTGATGAAGTATAGGAAAAAAAGGTTTTGTAAATTTTCATTATTTCATTTCATCGCATCTACAGGCCCAGGTACCATCTTCCGTACAGACATCTGGCTTAATCTTTTCGCCAGTGGTTACCACGGATTAATGGTGGCACCCGAGCTTATCATAAAGTCAAAAGTAAATTTTGTATATGATATTACTTACGTAAGTCTCTTGCTGCATAATAAGTATCAAAACAAGTGCTATTGAAAAGGTAGACACCGAAAGGTAGACGCCGTCATCTCTACTTCCATCTTGTCCAGCTTTTGGATAAGAATACTCTAGATCTGTACCTAAATTGTGGATCTCCACAAACAAATCCACAAATACCGCACGCACACGTTGTTCTCATAATCAATCGAACGAACGACCATAAACCAACCTACGAACGAAGTAATTGATCAAAAGAATAAGAAAAAGAACCCTAAAAGTCGAAATCAGGGGATGCGTCTTCCAGTAGCTAAATGATTGACCAGTCACGATGATCACAACCCAGTCCAGGAAACCACTGAACTCGTACATCTCCACCAGCTGACACAGACAGGTGCCCTGCTGGGTGTGCCCGCGGGACTCATCACGGAGCTCCGGTAGTTCTTTGGTGACCAGTCGCCGCACGTACAGGTCGCTATACTTCAGCAAAAGGTCTTCAGCTTTAGCCTAGGGTGGGGAACATTCGACAACATAATCTAAAACGTATAAAAAACTTATTGAAACTCTTGTTCCAAATTATGCCGGACCCTGCAGGGAAATTGATATCTAAAACCATATTGTGTAAGCATATTCAGTGCCAGGTTGAAAAGTATCGTCTCCAACCTTCTCCTTTGCATAGCTTTCATTTAGTACCCGTTAGACAAATATGGTAATAGAAATGAAGTAACTTATGTTCAGATGTAGTTTGAAAACCTGGACACTTGTATAGTATGCTCAATTTTAGGACATGAAAGCAACCATGATCAGAGTATGAGCAACACTATCCCTTGCTGCTTGTAAGTCTCACTATATCATTCTCTTTGAAATTTAGATTGTTAAACATACGTCACACGTACATAATCACAAAATGACAGCCACTTCATTCATTCATTTCTTCATTTCAAGGTATCTTTTATTTCATTTAGAAGAACGTACCCTGAGGTCTTGCATGCGGGATGCACGCGTTGACTTCTTCTCCTGAACATCTGTGCTGGATGCGTCTACACTCGCCTCAGGCATCTAGACAAACACAATTTGGTATATGTCAAAGCAAAAGTTCGAGTAACCAAGAGCATTGAGACTTAGCACGGTTATCAAGTGTTCAAAGTCAAATGAGTGTGCTAAGTTTCCTTTCTCTTAATCTATGGGGAAAAAATAAGTAGTTAGCTTACAGAGACAATCCTTTTGAAGCAGATGCGGTTTCAGTCCCAAACAATAGCTGAAAGATTTTGATTGCATATCAAATGAATCTCCTTTGTACTGCTCTTTGATTCTAATAGGCTTCCAAAGGTGTGACCATCTTGATATTAACTCGCTCATAGAAAATCTGAACAGTATATTGATATATTCTAGTTTCAATAAGATATATGTCTTTCTCTTTGTGGCAGATTTGAACTCATTTGATAAAACAGCTTGTTATAAAACCACTTGCCTTACTTTTCGACCCCCCTCCTGTATAGATATATCAGTAAAATTGAATTCGATGCATGGAACAGAGGACTCAATGCGTTATATAGTGACAAAACATAACAAACAAACAAACAAACATACCACTGGGTCTACAGAGTCGCCTTGTATGCTGTTTTCCATTGTGGATGACTTCTGTGTCCCTCTAACCAGCAACTCCTCCTGTATTTTAAATTGTAACATAAGATTTAACAGGGAAACATTGCACAAGAATTTCACATTGTTACTGAAAATATGCCGTGTAATGACCGAGTGGCTAAACTACCGGAGACGAGATAAAGAGATGATGATTTCGATTTCATATTTTTCGTCGTCTTAATTCAAACACTACTGGTAATGATATGAGAGTATCTAACGCCATTTTACACCCAAAGTGTACTTCGTTTCCATACATACATCATGATCAAACTCATGTTTTATTGGTAGTGGTCAAAAATTAAGGGTAAGAAACAAATATTTTGTAACTTAACATTCGAAATCGGAACGGTCCAAAATAAAAAATCCGAATATCAGAATTACTCAGAAACTCACCAGACAAGATCCTCTCTCGTAGTACACAAAATGAACCTGGTTACCGAGGTAAGGAATTGTCTTGAATAGTATTTGTTGGTTGAGCGATTGTGCGAAGGCATTACCCAATGCAAGAACACTGAATTATACATACTTAGGTTAAAATTTTTAACGCAAAATAAAGAACAAAAATGAAAATTAAGCATTTTTGTCATGACTAATTCCGCTTCGCTCCGATCCTTTGGTGGTACAGTGTATGTCAATTAAGAGAATTGCCAATGCCTTATGTCACATTATAGTACTCTTCAGGAACGGGCATTGGCCCTTTATCAAAGGATACAACTGGTTGATTGCGACCAAAGTATTCGTCCGTCACAGTGGCGAGGATGTGGTATTTCACCAGTATGGCATTCACCTTCGCCATTGTGCGTTCCATCAACTTGTTCAGCTGTGGAGAAAGAAATACGTCAATTAATTCATATATTGTAAATTCATGCCCTAGGCCACACTGACTTAATTCTATGAGTCACATCCACGCGCGCATTGATTTTCGCCTGTTGCTAAGGTGTAACTGTGCCACATGTTACACAAGAGCATCCCTGGTCAATCAGAATTCACGCTTTCTACAGAATCTGCTCTCATAGTCTGAACATGAGGCTGCAACGTCCTAGTTCCTTCTTTAAACAAGAATGGTAATATAAACATGATTGAGCTGGCGACGATTGTCACTTAGATCTTACAGTCTTACTGGAGGTGAACATAAGACAAACCAAGTCTGGGAAAGAATGGTCTGGATGTATAGGTTGATTTTTTTTTTTTCGCCCGCGCGCGCACATTAGTTTTGGCGTTTCCAAAGGATGTCATCAACTCGGTGTAGCCCTAGGGCTAATTGAAAGGAAACAAAAGGGTGTACAAAGAGAAAGAAAGGTCGATATAAGTACAGGAAAGCTTTTGGCTTTATGGTCTCAAAATATCGCTCAGGTTAGACCTAAAGAAAAATGTATTACTTACAAAGAAACGTGCCATCCAGCAGAGTGCGACAGCTCCCACGAGTCCGCTAAACAATGGGGACAAATCTCCAGCTACCGATTTATCACCATTGTGATAAAAGATGAAAGTTAGAAGAACAAATGCGGTCAATTGGCCCTGAGTGGTGTAGAACCAAGTGAAATATTCCATCTTGAGACTCTTCTGCAATTTGTCGAAGACCTCGGCGGTATCGTCTCTTGATATCTAGAAAGAATGATATATAATAAAATACATCAGAAAGTTTTATTTTTTACTTGTTGTATTTGGGTTGTTTAATTTTAGTGGTTAATGATGCACCCCTGGGTGTAAATGGTGTCATAACGCCTGGTGCTTTGCTATAATCACCTAATAAAACCACAGAGAAAGAGAGTTAAACGAAAGAGGTGGTCATAGCAAAGGACGCGACGTTACGACACTATATGCACCAAGCCCATCTGAGCAATAAGTATACTGAATCCAGTATTGGAGACTAATTGCAATATAAGAAAATGCGATTGAGTACTAATTTTGCTAATGGCATGAGAGCCTTCTATAATAGCGGTGTTTTCCGTAAAAAGATTTTGATACATATGGAACATCTACAAATTTCACATTCATTCGGCTTCAAGTTTTTGTAGGAGAATACTTTCTAATCACAAACCTCGTGATTCAATCATAGAAGGTGGCTGGAGACTATAACTAGTCTAAAGTTGCTGCTTTTCTTGTTTGACACGTGCTTCCTATAGATTAAAAAAGATAATTTATATTAGAATTGACTCGAACTGTGTCTAAACAATCTTTACCTTTATTCCTCTAGACATTAGTTCAGCAGGGACAATCTCATCATCGAACTGACAAGAACCCAACGACGACGTGAACATCGAGTCCGCCCTACACACGGCCTGGCCGATACTGTAGTCTGTAAAAATTAAAATTTATTGTTAAATTTCTTCCCAAAGGGAAAGATGAAGTCATGTATGATATATATGAGACATACATGACTGTGACGGTGAAGAAACTAGAATGGATAGCATTTGCAGTGACATGGCGTTTTCATGCTTCATGCAGTACTACCAGTAGGGTTTGAATGAGGAAGTCTGGTCAAAATCATATACATTCTATGCGTACTCAAATAGCTAAGGAAGATTGAAATATGGGAAAAGATGTAGAAAGACTGAATGCAGCTACAGGACTCTTTGAAGAGAACAGTAAATGATGATGAGATATATATACTGTTACTAAGAAACGTCGTAGAAAACGCACGAGCACATGTAAAATTGACCACTTACTGGGGTTGCAGGTGAATGCTGAGAAGGGATCTGGTTGGACGCCTGATTCATCTGTGGTAAACAATAAGGCCATGTTGATTTGATTGTATGGATGGCATCCTCTGGGAACTCCAAAACTGATGCGAGCGAGCAAATAAAAAAAAAGTTTGGCCAAAAAAAAAAGTTGCCTTCAGTATGAAATCTAAGTGGTCAGGAAGGTTGAACATAGGACTAAAACACATAGTATATCAACAGTTAGATGTTGGGACCAGTACATCATACGGGTGCAAAATTTTTTTTCATCTTCTTGGACCGATCCGGAAAAAAAACAGAGCTGAAAAAAATCATGTCCATTCGGGTCTTACCAGGCCAATAAGACAACAAGAGAGAAGCCGAGTACCAAGTTTCTACAGTCAATGGTACAGAGAAAGTTACATGGAGATGGGATTTTAAAACTCCAGTGGGAGTCGGATAATCAATCAAACAGATTCATTTGTAGCAAAATAGACCAATTACCATTGTTTTGAGTATTGCCAATTCTCAAGTTTTCAGAGACAATCAGGTCAAGTCCGGACCTGGAAATGATCCTCTGCACCTGAATGGGACCTATACCTGAATTTTCTGTACAGGTACCTACCCCTACCAAGAATAGATTTTTTTTCTTTATGTCCTTTAACATCTTTCTATTTGACTTTGAATTTATTTTGGCATTCTATGGCATTAGTTATCTTGTTTTCTGATACTTTTTTTTTCAACCTACGGTATACATGTGCTCAATTTACAGCTGATTTGCACAATTTACTGAGTGGTTGAAAACTTTGGGGGGGGGGGGGGGGAAACGGCCAGAAATTGATGCGAGCGCGGATGTCATCCATATAATCAAATCAACATGGCCTAAGTGACAAAAAAATTGACCATAGATGAGTCTTAAACCTACATGTATGCCTTATGCTGGGGATAGGATGCAAGTCAAATTATCTAAATTTTGACGTAGGATCTAATTGCGCTCCAAAATCTCACGCCTGTGTTAAAAAATTAGACTAACTGTCGGGATTTCAAAGGTTCTTCTTTTTTTTTGCCAATTGCATCTGTATACTTGAAACATGATGTTTTGAAAGTATTACTAAACTATACTTCAATTCAATATTTGGACCAAAATCTATATCTTCTATACGAAAGAACCCCTAGTCCCCCCCCCCCCCTACTTTTTTTCAGAACCGTAATCGGAAACAACACAAAGCC
>NC_049986.1:3707912-3735283 GCF_000003815.2 Branchiostoma floridae
CTGTGTGGCATCATCACAACACCATTATTATCATTATCATTATTAGTGTTATCATTATCATTAATTATTAGTGTTGTTGTTGTTGCTACTACTACTACTACTACTACTACTACTACTACTACTACTACTACTACTACAACTACTACTACTACTACTACAACTACTACTTCTATTACTACTACTACTACTATTATAACTACTACTACTACTTCTACTACTACTACTACTACTGTTATTATTATTATCATTATTATTATTATCATTATTATCACCATCATTATTATTATCATCACTATTACTATTACCTTCCAAAGCGCCAATAAACCTGTTTAAGAAATATTTCGACCCTTCCTCCAGGTAGGTCCTGTGTCGAAGGAAGTAAGGCAGGTCACACTTGCGGAGCATGACGGGAATGACCTTTTTGTTTTCCTCTGTGATGTTTTTGCCCATGGCCATCTGCATTTCGAACTCGCACCACCTGCTCTTGACGAAATCTGGCGAGAGTACAAAGACAGTCTTTTGACTCTCTTCAATGGAACGTGCCATATTTTTAAAGATATCCTCTCCGAGAGGGAAATCGCGCTCGTGAAAACAGCACTTGAAGCCGTTTTCGTCCGATTCGAGCTTTTGAACCATGTCTTCCACACATGGACCATCAGCGCTGCTGTAGCAGAAGAAAACATGGTACTTCTCGTGCTCGCCGAGAGGGGGCGCTATTCCCACAATCCCGTTTGTGTCGCCGCGCTTGCCTTCTGTAGTATTCATTACTCTCGCGGCCGGGGAGGTAATATCAAGTTCCCCGCCCTCTTTGTTCTGTGCTGAGGGACAGGCAGATTTGGCCTTAGCACCATGGGGAATTTTTGCTTCCTTCACTGCAGTGCTGCAATGGCGAGGTGAAGACAGCTCACTCATACTTCAGTCAATCGATGATACCTGCAGGTTGAAAAGATGAATAAAAAGGCCTCAAATAATTAATCCAATATTGCTGTGAACGTATACGTATACGGAATGTACATTGACAAAGGAACAAATTTGTTGCTTTCTAAGTTCGACAGCACAATTTATGCTAGTATATGATATAGTTATGGAAAGGTATGCTAGAATAGCTATCTATCGTGATACATGAATTCTAATTTTTATGTGGTCTATCGTAAACATCTAAACCCACATGTGTAACAAAATGGGTCTTAAAAAGATCGGCTCCGTATCCCGAAGTACTAGCTTAATATGGCTATGTTTGATCGGATTTCGGTCTCAACAGTCTGTTATCATTTTGTATCTTCATAGCCGTTATAACCGCCGTTCGGTGTAACACACCAGCTTCGCAGGCACGCGGCGTAACGCAGCAGCTGGTTTCATACATGTAGGGAGACTATAGTACTACATAAATGCAAAATTTGGCAAAATCAATAAGGGTTCAAAATCACATACCATCTAATATCTCTAGCTTGGTTTCGGTCGGTTTCGGTTCCTCTTTTTTTTAGACAATTTTTATGAAGACCTCGGACTGAGCAACCCATAACGGAACATATCGACTGGAAAGAACCGATCATAATAAACAGTTACAGTAATATGAACAATCATATGACTCTGTAGCTCTTGTTCTCACATGTAAGAATGAATAGAGACAGCTGGAACCCACGTACCTTCTGCAGTGTGCAGAAAACAGCTGCCAAACCTCCAAATCTCAATGCATTCCGCTCTTTAGGTTTCCCCTCTCATTTTGGTCGCCAGTAGTGGTTGGAAAGCCATGAAATTGGCGCTCAAAGCTAAGTTTGGTTTTATCTTCGAACTCTAAAGTATCTCTGGTCTCTACGAGAATCCTTGTAGCTGGTAGAGTGGTTAAAGTTGTGCCAGTCGAGTTTATATTTGCTGTGTTTATGAGTTGACGCGATCGCTGCGAAGGGACCTGGGTCTAGTTGGTTTTGGTCACCAACCCGGAAGTGCGTTGTGGACGCGCATGCGTACTTGAGTAATCCTAGCCGGATAAGGTGACATGTTAGAATCTTTACAAGGCTGTATCGGGTTACTGTTACAGTCTGTCTGAATACAGCCAACATCAAATCTTGTGCAAGAGTACCTACCTCCAAAATGAGAAGATAATTAATATATAAATGAAAATAAATAGATAGATAAATGATGATTTCTGAGTGAGTGTAGCACAACGGAAGGGTGGTTGACCCCAAAGTCCTCTGTTCAAACCCGTGGATGTGCCGTCAAACTTATGCTCTTGGGAGAGTCATTTAACACGTCTTTCATGTCACTTTACTCGGGTGAAAATGAGTTCCTATCTTCGGTAGGGCCATCCCTCGGAAAAGACGTTAAATGGAGGTCCCGTGTCGAGTTGCGCCACATAAAGAGCCCTCCATCCATAGGGATCCTTAATTCCAGGTGTGGTTCAAAACTTACAGTTGTTTTGTCGCACCGTACCGAAGTTAAGACTTTTGCAAAAATCAAATATGTCGGAAACATGCGTGAATGTAGGCAATGTTAGAAGAATCGCATGACAAGTTATATGATTTTGTCAGTTATACGTATACAGGTATACGTATACAGGTATACGTTACAGGTATACTGAATGCAGTACAGTTAAAGTAAGATGTACTGTACTGTACTGTACACACACACCACGTACTGTATGATTATCGTTCCCATTTTATAACGTTTTCAACAACACCAACAATGATAACAACAAATGAAAACACGGACTACAATCGTTAAAGATATTTACCAGCTTACAACCTTGCAATCTAGAACTCGCCAAATAAATCAGTTTGCACATGCGCACTGCTGGTCCAGGAACTCGTAAGAACCCAACACTTAGTATGCGAATTAATTTCCAAGCAGATGTTGGGTACATATTATTCTACACATGTTCAGTTTCATTTGAACTTTCCAAGACAAGGCCATGTTAAGTTAATTACATGGATGACGTCTTATTGGAACCCCAAAACGGATGCGAGCGTGTGAATGAAAAAGTAGAATTTGACAAAACTGCCTTCGTAAAAAAAGTTAGACAAATAACTCACAGAGTATGGTATACTATACCGAGCAATAGACTTTTTGTATTGTTCTTTCACATCTTCTTCTTTGACTTTGGCATGTTGGAATTTACTCTCGAGCTCGGACTCTGGACATGACATCAGTATACGTTTTTATATTTCAGCCATACCATAGGTATGGTGAAATATATTGTATTCGTAATGTTTCTTTCTTTCTTTCTTTCTCCTGTCAAATTTTCAAAGCGATTCATCTCCGCCGTTTCTGGACCAAATGACTTGAAATTTGGCACAAGGGTAGAGTGGGCGAATACCCAAATGTGATTTTTCATTTTTTTTCATATCTGCTCCTTAAATGATTTTATTGAGGTTTTATTGCAACTTTTGGACCAAAACTGTATATTTTGGCCCCCTGTACCATGGTATTACATCCAAATGACCTGAAATTTGGCACAGAGGTGCTCTAGATACTTATTCAAAGGATCCATGTATAATATGTGGTATACATCACTTCAAAATGGCTCCTTAAGGAGGTTTTTGTGGGAGAGCTTAGGATAGGTAAGGTTGGAGTGCCGAGGTCAACGACCTCTAGGTCATTCTGGTGTGTCAGGGCCACAGGTGTGCCAGGTAGATCCAATTATCTACCTACCTACCTAGTCCATAGACATCCAGGTGGTTGGTGGACCAGGTAAATCCAATTAATGGCCAGCCAATGAGCGATCTTATTTTGCTGGAAGAGTCCATTGTTGGGGTGTATTTTAAAATCTACTTTTAGACTTTGGTGATAATGCCAATGTTTTTTTAGCGGTAGTGTTTTCGCACTGATCCACTTGACATAAGACTACTACTGGGACAGTCCATTTTTGCACATAGGGGGGATTTAAAAAAATCAATTTTGGACATGGGTGATGATTATATTTCAGCCATACCATAGGTATGGTGAAATATATTGTATTCGTAATGTTTCTTTCTTTCTTCTTCTTTCTTTCTTTCTCCTGTCAAATCTTCAAATCGAATCAACTCCGTCGTTCCTGGACCGAATGACTTGAAATTTGGCACAAGGGTAGAGTGGGCCAATACCCTTAGGTTTTTTTTTTCATTTTATTCATATCTGCTTCTAAAATGATTTTATTGAGGTTTTATTGCAATTTTTGGACCACAACTTTATATTTAGGCCCCCTGTACCATGGTATTACATCCAAATGACCTGAAATTTAGCACAGAGGTGCCCTAGGTACTTATTCAAAGGATCCATGCATAATATTTGGTATAAATCACTTCAAAATGGCTCATTATGGAGGTTTTTGTGGGAGAATTTTGGATTTGTGAGGTGGAAGTGCCGAGGTCAACAACCTCTAGGTCATTCTGGAAGCCACATGTGTTTCTGGTAGATCCAATCATCTACATACCTACCTAGTCCATGTTCCTCCAGGTGGTTGGGGGGGGACAAGGTAAATCTAATTAATTATTAGCCAATGAGCAAGGTTGTTTTGCTGGAAGAGTCCATTGTTGGTCAGGGGGTGTTTTTTAAAATTTACTTTAAGACTTTGGTGATAATGCCAATGCTTTTTTTAGCGGAAGTGTTTTTGCACTGATCCACTTGACATAAGGCTACTGCTGGGACAGTCCATTTTTGCACATAGGGGGGATTTTTAAAAAATTCATTTTTGGACATGGGTGATGATTCCGAATTCCATTTGTTGAATGGAACTTGACCCCACCTGAAGACTGTACCTGAGGATTCGGCAGCCAATCAGCAAGCCTGATGTAATATGGATGAGTCCATTCATGCACAGGGGACTGGGTTGCTTATTATAGAAAAGGCCATGTATTTCTGGACTTTGGTGATTATGTCAAAGTCCTATTTTAGCGGATGTATTTTTGGATCGCTCCACTTTGCACAGGGGTATAACAGGTAGAGTCCATTCTTGCAAAGGGGGGGGGGATTTCTTTCAAATTCAGTTTTGGACGGCTGATGATTCAAAATTCCATTTCTTAGCGGAAGTGTTTTTGGACTGGTCTATCTTACCCTTCTACATTGGGTGCACTTGAGTCCATTCTTGCAGGGAAGGGGGTTGTACGATTCATTTTTGCTCATACGTGTAATTAGTAGCTTAGGATGCTTAGTCATCTTAAGCAGAAGAGTTCCATTTTTGCACATGGGTGATTTTGGAATAGTCCATTGTTGCTTGGGGAAGGAGATGGCTGAAATATGCTGTATTTGCTCTCAAGCAAATGTCGGCCTTTCTAGTCTGATTTTTTTTTTTTCAATTTACAATCATTCTTGTATGATCTATCATATGGTCGATTAAAAAAATATTCGAATCTACATGGCCTAAGGTTAAGAGTGTAGGACACTCGCCTTTTGCAAGGCATCTAGAAATGTTGCAAAAACGAGTGAAGCAAACTAGCTAGACCTTACATCTGCTTGGATATCAGTATGCATGTCACGCATGAGTGTGTTTTTCAGCCTAGGAGAGGAAAGGAGAGGGCATGGTCGCCCAGCACCCGTGTATTAGTCACGCACAATTGACTCAACCGTGCCAAATTGCTCTTGTTTTCCAATGAAAATCATCGTGTTTTTTTCTGCTTGAAGTATGGAAAAATAGCAATTTATCTTCTTTGCTGTCAACCGAAGGCCTCGTTTATACAAACAGCATTTGAACTCGACTCTACAAGTTTGATAACCTTCATACAAGAAGAGGCTCTGGTTCAAGTTTCTGTTGCGTCGTCAACAAATGTACATAAAGCTTTTGTAGTATATTTTGCAGCATGAATCGTAGCATTGTGTTGCTTTAGTAACGTGCACTTTACTTTTTTCTTTTATACATGTAGGCCCACGTCACATCCTTCGTACTACCCCTGTCACATTATCCATGATCTTTCGTATCGATTGAAGATCGGCCATATTTAAGATCGACAGAGGGTTGCGCGTATTTTTCACCTGAAAACCGTCCCTGTCACATATAAGTCATACTTTGTACCTTGTACAATTGTTGTGCAATAAAGTTATTACATGTATTATAAGCGAGGACCGGGCGATTGCCGCAGAATCGTCGTCCGATTAAATTTCGCCAAACATGACAGGGGTATACACTGATCGCAAACTACTACCGAGGTCATCTTTTGGGAATATTCCTGCATACGTCGTACAACCTTTTTTGGTGACTTGTATTAGAGTCTTGCCGTCGGTTGGTTCTGTCACAGCCTGCTTGAGAACTCTTATCATGATATCAACACTATACGGCGGCAGACGTTAAATGTGACCGTTAGATTCAAAATCATGCTTGAGATGAAATAGTTGGATGGAGGGAAAAGTTTGCCTTGTATACCTATACTGTTACAGCTAGTTTATCTACATATGTGGGATCGTGTGGCATAGTGTCAGGGTGTCAGGCCCTAAACCCAGCACTCATAGGTACGAATCTTTTAAAATATCGCCGATGTTGTGCCCGCGGAAATGGCCTTTACACGATCTTCCTTACTTGGACCTAGCTCCGGTTAGGGCCGTCCTCGGATTCTCGGACGCCAAGTTAGATAGAGGTCCCGTGTTCACTAGTTTAGCCAACGCACTTATCGAAGGATAGGTGTATCTTCCCGGCGTGATTGGTTCAAAACCTACGTACAGTCCTACGACAATAGCAGTTGGTGCAGCCGCTCAATACCCTTACGATTTAGCTCCACATCTTACGATTTATGGCTGCTAGATAGCTCTATCAGAGTAAGACTTTTTTTTCAAATATTGATTTTTAAAAAAAAAGTTGCCTTCAGTATAAAATGTAAATGGCAAGGAAGGTTGAACAAACACACAGAGTATTGTAAATGCAGACATTTTCACGGTGGTTTAATGTTCACGGTTTTCGCGGTGGCCGCTTCACCGCAAATTAAAAACCACAGTAAACATTTATGCACAGTGTCACTGTAAATCATACAAAGCAGCTATAACGCAATATATACCGTAGGTTTAAAAAAGGATATTCAGGAAAACATATATACTAATGTCAGAGAATTCCAGCGGCAATTCCAACATCCAATAAAAAAGAAGAACACAAATAAAAACTCGGTATAGCATAATGCAAATGCCTTTAAGTTCACGGGATTTAATTTTGCGGTATAGCGTGAAAAAAGACTTTTCGCGGTGGTTTTAAGTTCGCGGTAGCACCATGCACGGTAGTCTCTTACTGCCATGGAAAAATGTTCGCGATGCTTTAATCACATCGATCGAATGAATTGAGTTGTTTCATTTACGTCCTGCGTAACATCATGCTGTTCTTGATAAGGCCAATGGCATGTTGATTTGATTATATGAATGACATCCGCACGCGCATCAATTTTTGTCAGTTTGAAAAAAAGTAAACGACACTGTAAATCATACAAAGCAGCTACAAAATAAGGCCATAAATGCATTGGTTGGTGAAACAAAATATCAGAAAACTGATGATAATTAATAGAATATGCATATTTATGTAATTATTAACACGGCGATGGAGTGAATATAGCGTTACACAACGTCGGTTCAATTTTGTGCATCAATCTAAAAACGAACTTTTGGACCATGCTATAACGTTAAATTGTATATAGCAGCTGAAAATAAGCAGATATATGCCGTAATGTCAAAGAATGCCATATCAAAGTGCAAAGGCAAAGTAAAAGAAGATGTGAAAAAACAAAAACGGCCCGGAAATCTATTGTTCGGTATGCATATATGCCATACTCAACGTGTTAAATCAATAGTCATTTGTTCAACCCTCCTGACCATTATATCAGAAAGAAGGCAAACGTTTTGGCAAACTGTTTTTTTTTTTTTTTTTCGCACGTTCGCATACGTTTTGGGGTTCCAATAAAATCATATAAATATGGCCTCACCCGTAAGAAATATCATTTTTAAGAGAATATCAATAACCCCCCATTCCGGACCATTAGATCTGTAGCGCATCCCTCGAGCAGACAGATTTTTAGAACGAATTCAGGTTTTCTATACGTGGGTTTCCCCACGTAACATTACGCCTGACGTCACGGAAAATCCCAACAAACGCCATCAGTATTCAAGTCGTATACTTCTCCTGCCCTTACTGACTCGCTATGGCTAGAATTCCGGGATCGAATAGCACTTCTGTGTACATACAATCTTTTACGCTTGTTGAAACACGTAATACATTCGACGGAAGGTGTTCGAATATTCGAACGCCACACGGTTTGTCGTTCGACAAATAAATTCGACCCTGAGAGTCTTCTCTCTGTATACCAGCTGAGATCAGCTGATCGTTAGTGTATACACTACTCCGGCAAACATGAACGGTTAATGATCAACCCCCTTAGAGCAGTAGAGGTCCTGCCATTTCGTCACACTCGCTTGCCGGCACACACGGAGTAGTTTCCGCGGGCAGTCAGAGGGGTTGGACCGACCATGGTTGTCTGTACGGCTATACTGGGGATTCTAAGATCCACGGGTGGGGTGGGGGGCGTGAGGAAGGTAGCGTCAAGATGGCTTACAGTCACATCTTACAGGTGAGACATATTCACGCAGTCTTTGCTACACTTTCTTGAACTTATATAGTTTTTAATTCTGTGTCTACTCAGCGATTGTAACTCTTTAGAATAAATGATTGTTAGGTTATGTGACGTAAGGAACAAGGCATGTTTACCTTTGCTGTGCTATTTATCTGTCAATCAAATGAATGTCAGCGCAGACAGTTACTTGTCATGTTTAAAACTTCTATGTAATTTGAGTTTAAAATGAGAAAGCAGACAGCTGTTGTATACTGATGATTAGTACAAGGCAGGGGTCATAGTTTAGGAACAGGATCTGGTTATGGCCATGACCGGAATGGGGTAAGTAAGTGACCCCCGACCGGCGTTTTGTGTCATTGCCACGTCCACAATATCGCTACATGCCTCCTCGCCTTCAAACAACGAAACATCCGGGATTCATTCCTATGTTGGCAACGCCGATAGGTTATTTTTAGGGATGAGAGGGGGGTGTGGCATCGTGTAGGGGGGATATCAAGGTGTAAATTTGAAGCGAAGTGGAAAAGAAGGGGCGGTTCAAGCGAAGATGACACCAGTCACGTGCGGGGATTGTCGTCACGCACTAGGGACCGTCCATTTTTGCCACGGTTACATTTTGCCCTTTCAACAGCTGTTTAGTCATTATAATCTAGTTACACCCCGTACATACTACTATGTAAACAATGCTGAAGTCAGGATAAAACTGACAGAAATCATGTCAAATATTAAAACGCTGACATTACATTCCGATCCCCCTAGAAGCAAACGTACTGTCCCTTAACAGCCGGGTTTCTCTCTACGGACCAATGCGGTCACAGAATGAATGCCTAACCTATTAACTCAACGATTACATTTGCAGTTTGTTATTTAGGATGAAAGAAAGCTTGATGCTTATACAATGAGCTGAATAATTAGGTATACATCTCTTGTTTGTTTGTTTTTGTTTTCCTTTATTTGCTTTGGACAGAAACCATGGCACAAGGCAGTGGGTTGTTATTTACTGTGTCTAAGGCACGGTATTGCAAGGCGGAACCAAAAGCTATAGTATCCGTTTTTATTTTCCAACCGAAGTCAGGTACCCGTTTTAAAATCTGGTTAAAGTTGCAAATGTCTTTTATCCCCAAGGGCACAATCTTGGGCGCAAGTTAGGGGATTAAAAGTTAACCCAGAACATCGAAGAAGCTTATACATCCAAGTAATAAGACATGCCAAAAAAGCAGTTGCTCAACCAACTGGATATGATTTTGGAAACGGTCAGACGTTTCAACTAGCATCCACTAGTTTCCGTCAGTGACACTTATACCCTTCATAGTTAGGTTATAGAAGACGAGTTTCTTCCAGATCACGTCACTGACGGAAACTAGTAGATGCTAGTTGAAACGTTGGGCCGTTTTCAAAATCGTTGTTTGTTTGAGTGCCTGCTTTTTGGCTTAACTCAGAACCTCTAAAAATGGTCCTGGGACAAGCACCCCAACCATTACGACAAAACGACGCCACCTGGCTGTAAACTGAGTGTAACTAAGGAAAAATGTATCTGTTATTTCCTCAAGAAGATTTTATCACAGTAATCTGTTTGTAATGTGGTTATTTGAAGCTCTGCGGTTACGTCGGAATTTGAAAGCTAATGACCTTGGTAAGGTCAAGCATGTTCTATCAGATGGTGAAACCGCCATGGTTAGGGACGGTTCATTCATTATTTTCAAAAGTTTTTTTTATGGTTTTCCTTGGTTGAAAGTATACGCCATCTTTTTAAAGAGAGTTCCATGAGCGCATACCTTCGCAAAGTAATTCTGGCTCATCACAACGAAAATGATTTGCAGTATTGTCTGTTATTAGCATGATTTATACGAGTGTATTACAGCCTCTTGTTGCAAAATTCCACGCCTTCTGTGTGTTAAGAACTTACAGTGAGACGGTACATGTTTAACCACGCCCCCTGAATTTCTAGACCTTACAGTATGGCGGTACATGTTTAACCACGGCCCCTATATTCCCAAACATGTTTAACAACGCCCCCTGTACTCCTAGACCTTACAGTTAGACGGTACATGTTTAACTACGCCCCCTATATTCCCAGACATGTTTAACCACGCCCCCAATATTCCCAGACCTTACAGTATGGCGGTACATGTTTAACCGCGCCCCCTGTATTCCCAGACCTTACAGTATTGCGGTACATGTTTAACCACAACCCCTGTATTCCCAGACCTTACAGTGTGGCGGTACATGTTTAACCGCGCCCCCTGTATTCCTAGACCTTACAGTATTGCGGTACATGTTTAACCACGCCCCCCTGTATTCCCAGACCTTACAGTATTGCGGTACATGTTTTACAACGCCCCCTGTATTCCCAGACCTTACAGTATAGCGGTAACGTTACATGTAAAACTACGCCCCCGGTATTTCCAGACCTTACAGTAAGGCGGTACATGTTTAACCACGCCCCCTGTATTCCCAGACCTTACCGTATGGTGGTACATGTTTAACCACGCCCCCTGTATTCCCAGACCTTACAGCGTTGCAGTGCAAGTTGGCCACAACTCCATAACGGAGAAGACCGTTTTACACAAGTACATGAGTTTACCCCAACCTGACGACAAAGTCCAGGTGTCGTACGTGTGGATAGACGGAACAGGAGAGGCGCTCAGGTACAAGACCAAGACGGTTAATTTCGAGCCAAGCAGCCCCGAAGGTAACGGTCATTTTGTAATCAAACCCGCATACTGTCACAAATGTGAAAAATTAGGAATAGCTCTAAACTTGCCCAATACAGTACTAGTGAAGTACTACCTCAGTACTACCTCTGTCTCACTCTTTCTCTCTCTCTGTCTCTCTCTCTCTGTTTTTCTCTCTGTCTCTCTTTCTCTGTCTCTCTCTCTCTCTCTCTCTCTCTGTCTTTCTATCTCTCTCTGTCTCTCTGTTTCTCTCTCTCTGTCTCTCTCTCTCTCTCTGTCTCTCTCTCTCTCTCTCTGTCTCTCTGTCTCTCTCTCTCTCTCTCTCTCTCTGATTCCGCCGGGTGTTTTTAGGCCTTCCAAGAAATGTCTTGCTCATCTGCGTATACTTTGGGTATTGCCGATGCTGTATTACTAGATATAAACCCAAAATTTTATTGTTTCATATAATGGGAGGTCTTAGTGTACAGTTGGCGTTAAAAATTCTTTTTTTTTCTCCAGAACTGCCACAGTGGAGTTTTGACGGCTCGAGTACAGGCCAGGCGCAGGGCCACAACAGCGACAGATATCTCCAACCAATCGCCATGTTTAGAGATCCTTTTAAACTGGGGAAAAACAAACTGGTGTTGTGTGACGTGTACGACCAGGATATGCAGCCGGCAGGTTTGGAAATGCTCATTTCTTTAAATTCATTCTCGTACGCAGAGACATCCAACGGCGTCAGCAAACCGCCTTTTGACTGTCGCCTTTTGACTGCACTCTGCTATCTCAACCGTCACCATCAGTTCCTGACCGCCCTGCTTATCATTATTAACGAGTCTACCCTTATATATGCGAGATCCCTTTTAAAAACTGAAAGGCATATTCTCTGATTGGCTGACATCTGGTTTGTAGCGACGCCTACAGGAACTGATGGTGACGGTTGAGACAGCAGAGTACAGACAAAAGGCGGTTTGCTGGCGACGTTAGATGTCTCTGTGTAGGAGAATGTTTAAAATAGGAAGTGATGAAAATAGCTTGAGCACACTACATGTAAGTAGCAGTTACTCAAGCAACTGGATATGATTTTGGAACCAGTTAGACTGTTCAGGTCTTCTCCTCCCTTGCATATCAAGTTTGAGTATAAATATCTTCTTCGAAAGATCAGCTCAGAGTAACTAAAGGTGCACTCTCATTGCACTTGCGTCACGCTTGCGTCACTGCGGGGTTCAAAAGAAACTCAAAAATTTCAGAGATAAAAGACGATTTTTTTATTACTTTTTTTGTATTTTGGTGTCTTCTAAGTCAAACCTTTACGTACACGTATTACGCAATATCTAAGATTATAAAAAAAATCGTAAGAAAAATGACAAAACAGTGACGCAGTGAACGCTCCCAGCAGGGACACAAGCTTGACGCAAGTGTGGTGAGAATGGACCTTACGAAAAGGTAGTGGATGCTACCTGAAACGTCTGACCGTTTTCAAAATCATATCCAGTTGCTTGAGTAACTGTTTTGGTGTGCCTTATTACCTGGAGTACGTACACTTTTTAACATCATCGACAGGATTCGTAGTACCTGGCCAAATGGAATGATTACGTAAAGCTAAGGGCACAACCCGTCGTACGTGCAATTTGTCCGTACGTTTTTTTGGGAGGCCACGTCCGCCACGTATTTCTGAAATGTTCAGGCTGTTCAGGGCAGTCGCGTCGCCCGTACTGGCACGTAGGGGGGCGAAACCGCAGCCCGATGGCACAAAATGTTTTGCCTGCCCGTATAAAGTTCTACGGCGTGTCTGCGTGCTCCAAAATCATTTGGATTCCCTACGAGTTCATACGGAGGCGGTACTTACCACTTACGGATCCCCAAAAATTGCCCACGTTTTGGCACGTAGACAGCACGTATTTGCACGTACGCCGGGTTGTGCTCAGTTAGCTTACGACACCGCCTTTTACCTCCCCAACCGAAGTGATGTACTCAGTTTTGCATCTGTGTGGAGTTGGGAATGTGGTGTTAAGTGCAATTCCAAAGGGCGCAAGATTGGTAACATGAAAGGAATCGAATCAATCAATCAATCAATCAATCAATCAATCAATCGAACAGCTGCAATCGAATGATTCTGCCATTTCTTGTTCTTCTTGTTCAGAGAGTAACAGAAGAAAGTCGTGTATGGACGCGATGATTCCCGTGATGCACCAGGAGCCATGGTTCGGAATGGAGCAGGAGTACACCTTACTGGATGTGGACGGACAACCCTTCGGCTGGCCTAAACGGGGCTTCCCCGGCCCGCAAGGTGAGGAAGTTGTCTTTTTCTGTCTCCGCCCCCCCCCTCTCTTTATCTCTCTCTCTGCCACTCTCTCTCCATTTCTCTGTCACTTTGCTTCTCTCTCTCCGTTTCTCTTCCTCTGTTTGTCTCTCTGTGCCTCTTTCTCTCTCCTCATTTTCTCCCTCTTTCTTTCTGTCTCTCTGCCCCTCTCCCTCCCTTCCTGTCTCATTCTGTCTCTCTCAGTCTCTCTCTCTCTCTCTTTCTCAATCTATCTATCTATCTATTCATCCATCTATCTATCTCTTTCTCTCTACTCTCACTCACTCACTCATGCACATCTACGAACACGCATTCCATTCTTCGTTCGTCCTGGCTCCTTTTTCTTTCTTCTGTTTCACCAAAGGCCGGATACTTCCATATTAATTTGTCTCTTTCTTCCTCCTTATATTTCGCCTCTCCTCCCTCTTCTTACATCTTCTTTCCTTATTATTATTATAGAATCTTATCTGTGTCATAGTACAATGCCAAACTTTCTACTGAACACAAAGGCACACACCCTAAGACGGACAAATAAAAAAAAACCCTTTCTTCAAGGCAATGTTTAGAATTAAGTGTTTATACTTCCGAGACAGCTGTTGCTGCATTAGTGGATCTCTTCAGATGTCGCACTCTTAGGGTACCGAGTGGAATTTAGAGAGTTTCTGGTCTCGCCATGGAATGAGGCATATATGCATGCGTGTCTAAGGGAAATTCTAAAGACCTCATGAAAAACCGGTACAATGTCCAAGTGGCGTAATGTTCGCTTTTCAGTCTGTAGTCCAATCCTTAGTCAAGTCATACCAAAAACTTGCTAGCGCTGCTTCTCCGCCTAACACTCAGCCTTTTGGAAATAAAAGGTGTCATAATAGCAGTTGAACACACCCGCCACTACTAGTGGACTAGCCCCCTGCTGTAATGATTGCACAAAAGGTGTGTGCCCAAGGATACTGAAACGGAGATGAGCGCCGCCCAATACCCCATTTGGGTGCAGGAAGGAGTTTAACTCAAGCTAACAGAAAAAAAATCTGATAACAAAAACACCACTGCGTTTGAATATAGAAGCCTTACTATGCAGTTGATACGATAAAGCCAATGTACGTTGGAGTTGTTTTCTTCAATGACATTGGGTAAATTAGTTTGATCCAGGCCTCAACAACCTTGAAGAAAGCGTTTGGCAAATACACCCTCTCCCCCCACACCAAAACATCAAATGAATTGTCTCCTTTGAATCAATGTTCTTGTTGATATTTGATCACCTGGGTAAATGACAGCATTGTTTCTGCCTGGCTATTTCTAAATTCTACTCTTTGTCTTGGGCAAAGTCCAGTCAGGTGCCATGCGCCGAGCACGTGAAGTCTAGCCGTGACGGCTGGTGTGTACGTAAGTGGGCCCTACAGCACGTTCGGCTAGAGTTCAGGAGTTCAGTCCAGGACACGAACACGTATAGACCGATCCTGACTGTCTATTTCAATTAGAAATTCAACCAATAATAGCATGGCAATTAGGGGCTCGACCAATGAGAGAGTGGCTGTATGTCCGCCAAATATTTGCACTTCAGAGGTAGGTGGATTGTTAACAGAACAGGCAGTTTTTCGGGGCATCTTTAGTGACTATTCTGTTACTATTGTCAATATCCGAACAAACAAACAAACAAACAAACAAATATAGACACTAGACTTGCTTTTCTTACTTTGCATCATTATCCTTCTGTTTAATTGACATGATTGAAGTCACACTATAATCAACGAGGAAACGATATTCATTTAGGACACTATTGATTGGTAAAGTAAGGAATGCTAAGAATGACGTTATAAGAAAACATAGCAAAACATAACGTTACAGTAATGGAATATAATATTGCACGTTTCAAACGACAACGCAAACACTTGTGAAAATATAACCTCCATGAAATTTCATGGAGGTAAAAACAAAGGTAACCAGTCCGTAAAATAGTCATATCACAAGAGTAAGAAAATTGTTTGATGTACTGTGATTGAATATGGTCATGACATATGGTCTCACAACCCGCGGCCGGCATTGTGGTTGTGTAATAAGTCAACAAAACCTTACTCAGGTCATGTACTAGTAGATTGTATATCTCTGAGGCAGCGATTTATGGCTGACTTTTGTACACCACAGATGCGCGAAGGGTATAGTGCGGGGACGTCCATGAGTCATGAGTCTTTGTTGAGCTTGCTCTTAAAATAAGGAAACCTGATTTGATGTTTCATCAAATCTGAACATATTTTTGCAGTTTTTAAGAGCAAGCTGCTAGAGGGCCCAAATATACATCTTCCTTATATCATAAGCTATCTGCTACCAAAAAATCAAGGCCATAGCATGTCCAGGTCAAAATATACAAAAATGGAAAATCTGCTGCAGTACAAATGTCACATACTAGGGCCCCCCCAAATCGACCTTGGCCTTCGTCTTCCCAACACCTACCCACATACCATATATATTTCGCAGTCCATTTTCTTTGAATGTTACTATTATTATTGCCGAAAAATCACGCGATATTCCTACCAATATAGTGCATATGTAGACACTACAGGGCTCGAAATACTTTTTTCTGCAAACCTGCGCAGGTAACATTGAAAATTACCTGCACCAGACAACTTTTACCTGCACTACTTTGAATGTAGGAAGAATGGATCATACTAAATTTATACAGGAACTATTGCTATATTTTCTTTTATACTATATAGATAGTAAGGCCATGTTGATTTGATTATATGGATGACATCCTCCTGGAACTCCAAAACTGATGCGAGCGAGCGAATAAAAAAAAAGTTTGGCCAAAAAAAAAAAGTTGCCTTCAGTATGAAATCAAAGTGGCCAGGAAGGTTCAACATAGGACTAAACACACATAGTATGGTATACCAACAGTTAGGTGTAGGGACCAGTACATCATATGGGTGCAAAACATTTTTTTTCTTCTTGGACCAATCCGAAAAAAACAGACCTGAAAAAAAAACAGAGGAACAGGTTTCGCCAATTACAAAATGGACACACTATGTCGGCAGGCATTTGGGGTCTTACCGGGGGCCAAGAAGACAACAAGAGCGAAGTCAAGTAGAGTTTATAGTCAATTGCACCAAGTTTCTACAGCCAAAGGTACAGAGACAGATAGCCTTTATTACATGGAGATGGGATTTTAAAATGCAGTGGGAGTCCAATAATCCACCAAACAGATTCCTTTGTAGCAAAATTGACCAATTACCATTGTTTTCAGTATTGCCAGTTCTCAAGTTTCCACAGACAATCAGGTCCAGGTTCATGTCCGGACCTAGAAATGATCCTCTGGACCTGAATTTTCTGTACTGGTACCTCCCCCAACCAACAATAGATTTTTTTTCTTTCTGTCCTTTCACATCTTATTCTTTGACTTTAGATTCATTTTGGCATTCTATGGCATTAGTTATCTGTTTTCTGATACTTTTTTTTCAATCTACGGAATATTTGTGCTCATTTTACAGCTGCTTTGCACAATTTATTGTGTGGTCGAAAACTTTTTTTTTTTTTTGGAAATGGCCGAAAATTGGTGCGAGCGCGGATGTCATCCATATAATCAAATCAACATGGCCTAACAGTCAATGCAGCCAATAACAATGCATATACATCTACATCATAGGACATTTATGTCTTAAACCAAGGAGGGAAACCCAGTACATGGACCAGTGCAGGTTTGGTGCGGACACCAGAAATACCTGCATAGCTCCAATTTTACCTGCATATGCAGGTGGTATTTTGATCCCTGCACTATTATGATACAGCGAATGATAGAAGAACTTTATTGCGCAACGATCGTACACGGTACAATGTATGGCAAAAAAAGAAGAAACAAACTTATCATCCTAATTACTAAAACAAGTATTAAACATATAGTACATATGCAGATGATGAATATAGAATGAAATTTGATATACAATGTATGTTGTTCCCTAGGTCCGTACTACTGTGGTGTGGGTGCAGACCGTGTGTTCGGACGGGACATAGAGGAGGCGCACTACCGGGCATGTCTGTACGCAGGCATAGATATCTCAGGGACCAACGCCGAAGTCATGCCTTCACAGGTCAGAGTCACAGTGTGATACCCATGTTCACCTTTATTCGCGCGGTAACCAATATCCGTTGTCTAGAAGAAGAAAAAACAGGGTATTTGGGGATACCAAGTCGACGGACCGTGGTGCAATATTTTGAAGAAAACAAACTGCAATATTGGGAAAATATTGCAATTTGAAACCGCCGTCCATTGACTTGATATCTCTAGATACCCATTTTTTTAAAGCAACAGATATAGGTTACCCCATGGATAAAGGTGAATTGCGTTACAGATGTACGATCTACTTTTGATCCTTGACAAAAATATTCCTTTTTCATTCATACCATCTCTTGTCGGGTTTCTATCCGATTAAGACAAGAAATGCTTTTTGAAAAAAAGCTGGTAAAGCAACCTGAAATAATGTCCTAAGTATTTGATCAGTCGAGATAAACATTAAAACTTCTCGGATGCCGTTTAGATTGCATTGAAGTTTGAAAGCAAATGGATTAATGTCAAAGCATCACTGCACTGCGCAGTCCCTTGCCGTCTGTCTGGCTAGAATCGCGTAATGCTTGATGGGATAAAAAGCGTCCCCAAGCGATCCATTGCATCTCCGCAACATGACCTCCCGGAAAAGGTGACAGTCTCTCAACTTATCTAATGGTTGGCATATTTATGCAAATATATGCAAAGTTTGAGTTTCAAGTTCTTCCTGGGAGGACTGGCAGGGTTTACACACGCGATTTTGATAAACAAATAGATGTTTAGAAGTCAAAAACACGCTGAATTCTCGTACCATAATAAGTCTCTCTGCCGGCCAATGTTGGGTGTCTGTCGAAGTATGTGTGAGCAAATTCGGCTGTCACAATTCTGCCTAAATTCAAAGATCCATTTGGAGATTACGTAAAATAATGTAAAATTACTAATGATTTTTAGACGTCACAAACACACTGAATTATCGGTACCACAGTCGGTCTCTGGCTGCCGACCAAGGTTGGATGACACATCCGACGAAGATCAAATTTATGACAATTAGAAATCAAATTTGAATGTAAGTTCAACTGTGACGGGTCATTACAACTTGAGAAGGATCAGAGGATTGATCGAAAGCTTGTTGGTAATCGCTTTATTTTGTGTACGGATATAAAGTGTTAAAATTGTAACATAGAAATCAAATTTTCAAATAATGATCTTTCCGTTTTCTGCAGTGGGAGTACCAGGTCGGGCCGAGTGTCGGTGTGGCCCTGGGTGACCACATGTGGATGGCACGGTTCCTACTGGACCGGGTAGCGGAGGACTTCGGCGCCGTGGTCAGTCTCCACCCGAAACCCGTGTCTGGCGACTGGAACGGCGCGGGAGCTCACATCAACTTCAGCACTAAGGCCATGAGGGGAGACGGCGGCCTCAAGTACGTAGGACCAAGACATTAGCTGTTCAAATAAATCAGATCAACATTGCGTCAAGTATGGTGCGACTCGCTGTACCCGATCCCGAAACGGATCTCGTATTTACTATGACGTCAGGGGCAGAAATTGAGCTAATCACCAAAGTATGATTTGTAAGATAAAATATTTTCTTTGAGCAAATAAAGTTAGTATATTATGTACATACGTTTTTGAATGGTTCTTCAGTTTGTTGCTAAAGGTCAAGAAATGTGTCATTTTTAAAAAATTACTTTAATACCACGCACATGTCTATTTGCAGATTTATAACAGAAGCCTGTGAGAAGCTGGCGGCTCGCCACAAACACCACATCGGGAAATACGGCAAGAACAACGAGCTGCGTCTGACCGGGCTGCACGAGACCTCCAGCATGGACCGCTTCTCATTCGGTGTGGCGGATAGGAGCGCCAGTGTGCGGTATGTTGAAGTACTGCAGTTTGTTTCACCTAGATATCGCACGTTTTAATGCGAGCCATTGAAAATATCACATATTTGAACAAAGTGTCGGCAGAGACAAATGGGATATTTATTACCTTCGATAAAAGGTTATGTCTTCAGTGTGTGTGTGTGCATGTCGCGGTGTGTGTGTGTTTGTGTGTGTGTTGTGTTTGTGTGTACGGTGTGAGTGTGTGCGCGCGTATGTGTGTGTGTGTGTGCGCATGCGTGTGTGTGTGCGCGCGCGTATGTGTGTGTGTGTGCGTGTGTGTGTGTGTGTGCGTGTGTTTATAGTTGACCAGCATAACTCCTCGGTGCCTGAATGGATTGTATTGATATTTGGTACGTGATAGTGGGTCTTCCTGAGAGCTTACATCGATTTTGAGCTTGAAATTGATTTGGCATTCTAAAACACATATTTGCTCGTTTTGCAGCCGCTTTGTACAATTTAAAGTATGGTTAACAATTCTTGGCGGACGGTAACTGACGGAAATTGATGCGTACGGCGATGTCTTCGCTACAATCAAATCGACATCATGAAAGCTACCGTCAATAATTCATTTCAATACTCATTATTTAGTCTTTTTATTACAACGCCGTCTTTGTGTGTACTAGGATACCAAGAGCCGTGCAGGATGCCGGGAAGGGCTACCTTGAGGACCGCAGACCGGGGTCCAACTGTGACCCATATGCCGTCATAGAGGCGCTGGTCCGGACCTGTCTTCTGGACGAAGTGGACTAGGGTCGTAAGCCTGTCGTACTATCCCCCTCACATTAAGCGAAAATCGATCGGACGACGAGTCTGCGAGCTCTGAATTACGAGGAGGTATGACCCTGCTGCCGACGAAGAAATGGCAGAGTTCCTCCCTTCCCGTCGGGGTCATGCCTCCTCGTAATATAGAGCTCGCAGACTCGTGGTCTGATCGATTTTCGCCTAATGTGAGGGGGGTATACCAAGGACGTCCTTCGTCGTGCGATTTTGATGTTGTAGACTTTTTTTTCAGAAACAGCCTCCAACAGGACTTATCTCATCTAAGACTAAGCCTTTTTCATAACAGCATAACTTCAAAATTGTACGACACACGCACGACTATCCCAGGAGAGCCGTTAGTTTGAAGTCGTGCGACAACCGTGCGACCAATGTGATAGTGAGAAAATGTTATGTAATAGCGAGCGAGCGGAGAAAAGATTCGTTGTTATATTCGTAAAATAAGAACAACTTGAATGAAGTACATGTGGTAAATTTCTTTCAGATTAAAATGAATATTTTGTGACTGTATAATAGTAGTTGATGAGTGTAATGAATACTTTAATGAGCTATTAAAATTAGTTGTAAGCTAAGGTCGACAATATAGTAATCTTTGCAAAGAAGACGGTGGCTACTGACGTTGTGACAGCCTATTTCGCAGACATCTAGGAACGGCGGTGTTTGTTTTTTTGGTATAGTGCTGTATCGCGGTTTCCAATTGGCTAAGTTTTTTTTAATGCTGGAAAGGGGACTTTCGCCGAAAAAAATCCCTTTCTCAGCATAGAACACCTTAGACCACATTGAAAATTCCGAACCAGCGCCCCCACCCCCAAAATAAACGCCACTGCAGATGTCTGCGAAGGAGGTCTGGGCTAAAGTTGCGACGTCATCGTTCAGTTAGTGCAAATACCGCCTTTGAAACACACCTTTAATACATGTATATGCATGTTTTGAAACCGCTTGGACGTCAGAAAAATACATATTATGTAGATGTTATGCTTTAATACCTTTGTGTAAACGGAAGGATGATATCGCATGGAATATCTGTTCTATCTGAAGCACTTTCTTGACAAATTCTGTTACGCGTACAATACTAGTATTCCATTATTTGCTGATCCACATTTATACGGTAGATGCCAGAGTAGGGAACTAGTCAACAAAATGACATGTACCATGCCCGTGGAAGTTGCAAGACATCAATTGGACCAAAATGTGTATTACTGTATTTTCGTGCCATATTTGTATGATGTACTAATTCTGTACTAATAAAGAGGATATTTGTTGTGGTAAAGTAAAAGCTTTTTTGCCATGTGTACAGTAGAAGGCAGTTAATGAGGGTCTGCATGGGGAGTTCCGACAACGATTTACGCTGAATTTAAAATAACCCCCTACGTATTACGCTAAATCAAGGAAGGCAATTACGCTAAATTTGGTCGCCTCGCTACGAATTACGTAGATAAGATGGTTTTCCCTACGAATTACGGGAAATAAAATTGGCTGCCTACGCCTTACGTAAAAGAGCATGCAGACCCTCTTCAATTGCACAGCGGATTATCACACACCTCTGTCAAACAATTGCACGGAATCCCCAAATCTCACAGCCATGTGGTCCGGATCCATCAGGTAACTTCGCATTAGTGCACCAGCCGGATAATTTCAAGAAAAACGCTGGCAAATGGGGTGTGCAATTAAACAGCTTCAAGTTCAATCATGGGCGATAGGCCATCGAGTTTTTGTCGAAATCGCTGTTGCTTTATTTTTGCGCATACACTCAACACACACTGTATACAGTACTACTGTACTGTGTACTCAGTCCATTGAATCAAATAATAAACAAGATGCTGAGCTTGAAAGACGCGCTGTGTACGCCGAACTCCGTCTGCTGCGACGTTCTAGATCACAGGGATAGTTCGCGCAAAGGCCGACGGGAGTAGAACAGTTTCGCAGTTGGTTCCGGTTCGGAATTTCAAGTGTCCAGATATCTAAGTAGTCCGTAAGAATAAGACGCAAATCAGAGGTTGTCTCCATAGTTTTGGCTCTAGATTTTTCGGCTATCGCTTTAGAAGTCTATGATCTTTTATACTTCTCCAAATGCTTGTTGTTCGTAGCGTTTATGGTGTCGGAGAATTTATCGTGCGGCGAACACTTCCTGGTATTAGTGCGCGCGATAGCGGTAAAGCGTTTCGTCGCCTGATTACCCAGATTACCCAGATCATACGTTCTATGTGCGTTTTGGGTGTTTTAGCGCCATCGGAGCTTGCGGAAAACGTATCGGATAACTTTTTTTCCTTTTTACCCAGTATACAGAAGAAGTCTTGACCTTCATTGCCATATCAGTCATTATCCCAGGAAATTCGTTTTTTCCGTGTAGCGGCCTGTAAAAAATGGCCCCAAATTAGCAATTTTTGGATGAAAAGCATATATTTTTGATGGTTTTTACCAAAAATAACGTTTCTACAGAAAATGTCAAATGAGTCTGTCGGTCAGCGAGAACACACCCTTTTCCATCGGAAACATTGAATTATCCGAAAAAACGATGTTTTGAGAAGCGTTAGTGCTTTTCTCAGAGACAGTCAAATCGGCCCCAACTCCTTAAAAAAACTCCGAACCGGAACCAGTTGGCTCGAACGCGTTCGCGAAGCCCTGCTCGAACCGATGAACCACCAAGGGGGCTAACTTCTCTAACCATAGGCGGTAGGCCATCGAGTTTTTGTTGAAATCTGTATTAGTTTGCTGTAATAAAAATCTGACTCCACGGAAAGATTCCCGAGAATCGTACACTTATTACACACACGGTGTACTCGGTCCACGGAAAGATTCCCGAGAATCGTCATACACTTACACACACCATGCACTCGGTCCACGAAAAGATTCCCGATCGAGAATCGCACACTTACACACACTGTACTCGTCCACGGAAAGATTCCCGAGAATCGTACATTTACACACACTGTGTACTTGGTCCACGGAAAGATTCCCGAGAAACGTACACTTAGCGGTTACACGAACTGTCGATTCCAAAGAATCGAACAGTTGCCGAAATCACCCGAAGTTTGCCGAACACCGACTTCCGAACGCTTTGGTGTTAGGAACAATAATGAATAGGTAGGAAACGCCGTTTCAAAAGCCCTTGTTTAAGGCGAACTGCCGCAGTGAAATAAAACACGTCGATACTACTTATTATCTGGGTGTTACTTACTAGCTATGTGAGATTACTTGGGACACAACACCTAATAATAAAGAAGATATGCAACATTTTGTAAAGTCAGATTTCCGGGGAACAGCGTTACCAGCAGTACCATATCTAGCCGCTAGAGTCGCTGCTGCACAAGACTATTACATCATTGCTAGCCAATCAGAGAGACGCGAGACTCAGATTTCCCGCCAAAGTTTCAGTGAACCAAGTACACACCGCGTGTTTTATAGTGTAATAGTGTAGTGTATGATTCTCGGGAATCTTTTAGTGGACTGAGCACACAGTGATGCCAATGATTCTCGGAATTCTTTCAGAGAGAGTGTGTCAATGTATAATTCTGGGGACTATTTCAGAGGACCGAGTACACTGAGTGTGTGGAAGTCAGTGTATGATTCTCAGGAATCTCTGTGGAACGAGTACACACTGTTTGAATCCATAAAGTCTGATTTTAGTACGACAAAGTAAATGTAATACTGATTTCAACAAATACTCGATGGCCTATCGGCTTTGGTCAAACCAGCCACGTTGAAAACTATTCCCATGTAAAAGCCGAGAAGTCCCAGATCCACCATAGAACCGTGGTTCTAACTCACTTTTCCTGCTGGTCACCCCTATTGGTAACGCTCTTGCCGGGTAGCATTTCCTACCCAGTCATCTTTATGTAGTTAGAGAAGTTAGCCCCTTGGCGGTTCATCGGTTCGAGCAGGGCTTCGCGAACGCGTTCGAGCAAACTGCGAAACTGTTCTACTCCCGTCGGCCTTTGCGTGGTGAACTATCCCGTGATCTAAATTTAGAACGACGCAGCAAACGTAGCTCGGAGTACACAGTGCGTCTTTCAAGCTCAGCATCTTGTTTACTATTTGATTTAATGGACTGAGTACACAGTATGGTATTACTGTATACAGTGTGTGTCGAGTATATACGTACAAAGATAGCAACAGCGATTTCAACAAAAACTCGATGGCCTATCGCCCATGCTCTAACTACATAAAAGTGACTGGCTATTCATTATTGTTCGGAAGTCGGTGTTCGGCAAACTTCGGGTGATTTCGGCAAGCGTTCGTATGTGTGATTCTTTGGAATCGACAGCGTGTTTGTGTATAACCGCGCTAAATGTAAGATTCTCGGGAACCTTTCCGTGGACTGAGTACACAGTGTGTGTAAGTGTACGATTCTCGGGAATCTTTCCGTGGACCGAGTACACCGTGTGTGTAATAAGTGTACGATTCTCGGGAATCTTTCCGTGGAGTCAGATTTTTATTACAGCAAACTAATACTGATTTCAACAAAAACTCGATGGCCTACCGCCTATGGTTCAATTGTACTGTTGTATAGGCTTCTGCATTTATGATAACAACCGCATGGTGTCGTTGCTGTACCAGTAAAGTGTGCTGACGAAGCACCCACTACCAGATAGGGGAGGGGGGGGCAATCCGCTAGAGCGAGAGATTTTGTAAACATATGGGCTACGTTTTACTCAGATTATGTCACTGTGTCAAAAGAATAGGAGGTTTGATCTCGAAAAACTTAACTTAGGACACAAATTAAGGTCTTTCTTCTGAAGAGAATGCTTATCGTGCTACTAGAATACCTACATGTATGTTACATAGGTGTAAGCAGTGACGTATCACCTGGTGACGTATAAAACGTATGTGTTCCTCGTAACGTTACGTGTACACAATGTATACCAAAACTTGACAGAGCCGTTTGTCTAGTACTACAGTATCTTGCTTGGCGTGGTGTCTACCAGAATATCTACGCTAGCTACAGTAAGAGTAATTTATTTGTCAGAGGAGTTTGGCCACCACAGGGTTTGACCGTATAGGACGACACCAGCCGCACCCGTAGAAATTATAACCTTCCCATAGACTAACCAATTATTTTCATTTTCGCTAATTTCTGTGAAAACGCCTATATGTTTACGTACAGATAGTGCGTCACGTCTAGATAGTACGTCCTGTTTCCAAACAGTTAACTGTTTGTTCAAGGCCATTATATTACGTGCGAAAAGCAGTTGTTTTCAAATTACATCGACATCCAAATAATAAGGTACGCATCAAATAGTCTCTACCAGACTCCGGATCGCTGGAAAATCGTAGAAATGGAACAAATAGAGAGGAATATAACCGGCCAGGGAACAGGTCGCGTTACTGTTGCCTAGCCGGCTATATTCCTCTGGCCGGCATACTCCTCTATTTGTACCATTTCTACGATTTTTTCCAGCGACTCGGAGTCTGGTAGAGACTACGCGTCAAACATCAGTAACCAAGCAAATGGCTTTGAAAAATTTGTAGAAAATTAAACTATTTAAAACGCACTTAGTTCGTTTGACTGATGTTAACAATTACGCAGTTTGGTGACATTCCTATGGTGCCAAGGCCTTCAATTGTTGTCCTATGCCTACTGACGTCATATCCGGTTATAACCACGTCTTTTACTTCCTGTAGGGCTTGTCCGTTGTGATTTGAATTCTCCAAAGAAAGTCACATTAATAGTTACCAGCATTCTTCCATTACAAGCAACACTGTACTTACTATGCCCTAACAACTTACTTTAAATTGTGCCATGATACAAACACAACAAAGGCATTTACATCTTTTTGTTTCAACTGTTTATTTCAGAGTTCAATCAAATGACTTGTCGGAAAGTAAAACTATCCTACACATAGTAAAATAAATACGCAAAACTGTAGAGCCAGATGCAGAATGGCAAAGCCAAACTTGGATACACAATTGCTATATGAATCTTCATTGCTTAACATAGTAAAACCCCAGCTTAACTTCCTAGCAATGCAGTACCTTTTTTGGATTTGCAGGAAGTAGCAACAGTTCTATAGAGTCAATGTTCTGGACATGCCAGACTGCAGTATAAAGGTGATACACTCAAGAATTACCGCTACACAAATATATTTTGTACTCAATACAGACTGCCATACATTAACAGTAGTTCCCAAGTGTACAGTTATTCAGTGGACCTTGAAAGGTCATCTTTGGATGATATACAGTTGACAACAAACACATAGCCCCCCTGCAAATTGTCAATCTGAGGTAATGTACATGGCCTACTTACAAGTTTTTTGCGATCTCCCAACCCAGAACAATATTTACAAGATATTCCCCTTTCTTCTTACTCTCCTATGAACACACATTTTCTGGTCCCATTTCAACTTTCGTAAAGGTAAAATAGACACTTTGAGTGTTGTGGCCTTCAAAACAATTCTGTACCCGTTAAATCAAAACCTTAACTTCAATTGGGCTGTTCAAAATCCCACATTGTTGACCAGGTGAATGTTCTTACAGTGATCTTTTTTCTAAAAATACTGGTGACATGATTGGAGATAGCTTTTATAATGTTCCTAACACTGAACCGTTTACTGCTTCTTATCTGTCTCCCCCAGGACGACTGTACGCACGATCGCTTCTGTTACGAGGTACGGGTCGCAGTTGGACGAGGGGCGGCGGTCCTCTAGGTAACCGCAGCCATCCTCGCCCACGTGGCGGGGTATTCTGATGCTGGCGCCGCGGTTGGCCACTCCGGCGGAGAAGTCGTGGATGCTGGAGGTCTCGTGTAGACCGGTCAGACGGCGAGCGTTGTCGGCACCCTGCTTGGGATCGTACATGGCGATGTGGTACGCATGTCTGTGGGACAATCTCTCGATGGCGTCTTCAATGTCCCTAATAAAACAAGTCAGTCTGGTTAGGCATCTATCACCTCAATAGACATAGTATCAATCAAAGTACCTTCAATGAAAGAAGAAAAAAAATGCAGTTACAAAAGGTCACCTCCACTGCCAATTTACTTTTAGTGGAAGGCCATGTTGATTTGATTTGATATTTTTGTCAGTTTCCACACTAAGTTTTACCAGACTGTAAATAAATACTAAAAAGCAGCTGTAAAATGAGCGAATATCTGCCAACAAATAAAAAAAATACCTTGGAAAACAGATGCGGATGTCATAGAAAGCCAATTTAAATTCTCAAGTCAAAGAACGTGTCCCAAAACCAAATGAAAAATCTACTATTCAGTATACCACAATATTCT
>NC_049986.1:3736120-3781124 GCF_000003815.2 Branchiostoma floridae
AGTTTTGTGGTAACCAGATGATGTCATCCATATAATCCAATCAACATAACGTAAACATAAAAGATGTCAGTTCTACATACTTGATGCCACCGGGGTTCCTCATGCCAATTGTAGAGAAGTTGGTGTGGGCACCGGCGCCGTTCCAGTCTCCCACCATGGGCTTGGGGTCAAAGGTGACGATGACGCCGAAGTCCTCGGCCACGCGGTGCAGGATGTAGCGGGCCATCCACAGGTGGTCGCCCATGTCAATCCCCTCACACGGCCCAACTTGGAACTCCCACTGTAAGGAACATTGAAACATTAGAATTGACAAAAAAACAATGCTGTAAATGCAGAAACTTTCGCGGTGGTTCGATGTTTGCGTTTTTTGCAGTGGCTTCTTCAAAACATTAGATTTGACAAAAAAAAAACAATGCTGTAAATGCAGAAACTTTCGCGGTGGTTCGATGTTTGCGTTTTTTGCAGTGGCTTCTTCAAAACATTAGATTTGACAAAAAAAAACAATGCTGTAAATGCAGAAACTTTCGCGGTGGTTCAATGTTTGCATTTTTTTCGCGAACATTTTTCATGGCAGTAAGAGACTATGGTGCGTGGCGTACTGCGAACTTAAAAGCAATGCGAGAAGTTATTTTCCCGCTACCAAGATATCAAATCCCCGCAAACTTAAATGCATTTACAGCATACTGTGAACAAGAAACTAAGTATGGATCTACCAAGAACATTAAGAAGAAAAAAAACAGAAGACAGAACTGTCCTCACCTGAGCAGGCATGACCTCAGCGTTGCTGCCGGCGATCTTGACCCCAGCGTACAGGCAGGCCCGGTAATGCGCCTCCACGATGTCACGGCCATACACCTTGTTGGCACCAACACCGCAGTAGTAGGGTCCTGAAAAATGGACAGTAATCTATTAGCACACTCGTAGAATACAATATAAAAGCCACACATGCACAAAGTGAAATAACCATTGCGTCTTGGCAAATATATAAAAAACTTGCTTTCTCAAAACCTACCCTGGGGGCCGGGGAATCCTTGCTTGGGCCAGCCGAAGGGATGTCCATCGTGGTCCAGAAGGGTGTACTCCTGCTCGATTCCGTACCACGGGTGGGAGTCCACCGAAGCCTGGTGGGCCTCGTTGCACTTCAGGCGGTGGTTGGTCTCGGCCGGCCTCCAGTCGTACTTGAAGACCTCGCACAACACCAGCTTGTTCTTCCCCAGACGGAAGGGATCCCTGAACATGGCCACGGGCTTCAGGTACATGTCACTGTTGGAGCCCTCAGCCTGGCCGGTGCTCGAGCCGTCAAAGTTCCAGGTTGGAAGTTCTGTAGCCAACAATGGAATTATAGTACATCTTAGTTTCACAAAATGAGGTAAAGTGTAACAATTTAATCTCTCAGTACTGCAAGAAATTCAATGAGCATCCAGGGATAGGCACAAATGTCTACAAAATAAACTATTTCAAATGTTAATACTATTAGACTACGTTCATAAATGTGTATATGCAACAATAAACAAGAACTTTCTCCAACTGTCAATGCTCTTAAGTCTCATTTTCGCGGGGGTCGATAATAAAGAATATTCCAGTGGTTTTATGTTTGCAGTGACCAATTCACTGTCATTGTTTTACTGACAACTCAAAACCACAACACACAGTGACACTTTATTTTCCTGCTACCTTGAGGCTGAATCAATTCATAGAAATATGTGGCCTGCAAATTTTCCACATGAATCTGGGATGATTTGTCCTGAGTTTTGACACAAGCACAACAGTACATTTTAGCAGGCACTTTTTAACAGGTTACAACAACAACATGCATCAGGATGTTTGCTCAAGACCCGGACACAGATCACAAGATATCGTAGAGACCCACTGGTAGAAACCGGCACCAACTGGAACATCTCAGAGCCCATGGTATGGATAGTCTTTGTTATGTGGGAAAATTACACAAAATCCTTTCTCCAAAATATTTACTTTGCCCTTAGCATTGAAAAGTAGCCAAAACCAAGACCGTAGTAACAAGGCCTGCAGGCACAAGGTCCTTTGCCAACAATTCAATGCTGTACACGTAGATTGAGTTAATTTCCTGTAATGGTTCCAGAAGGTAGGACAATTTACGTCACTGAATTGAATACCAATACAATTTGACTTGTCTGTTGCGAGAAAAGTGGTATTTTAGTACATAGTTGAATCGTAAAGAGCATAGGCTAGCTGATTATAGCATTGTGTAAACACAATCATATTGATCCATTATGCAGCTGTGTTCTTCTGTTACCCAGTAGACTAAAAGCCCTTGTACTTTGTTATGTCAATATGCACAATACTTTTCGGGTAAGGCATGACGCAACTGACACAAGAAAATGTCTACTTGACCGCTGGCACTACATTTGCACTATTGGCATTTAACACTGGCTTAATGGTCACACCGCCCTCCCCATGAATATTTCTGTTTGTCCACCAAAGATTGCATCACCCTGCTTAATTCTGGCCAGGTCAGCAAAAATGGGTCTCAGGGGGTTTACTGTGATAAACAACCTGGGGAAATCAGCTGTTGTCTAAGGGTGGCACCAAGTGGAGAATAATGAAGGGTATTGCATCATGCTGTTTGGTTGGACCATTGAGATAGAACAATGTCAATCTTTGACTAGACCTATCCCCAATGAAAAGAAATATTGATGCAAAATACAGTATATACACGCTGTTTATCTCTAAATTTTTTTCCATTTACAAGAAAGGTGAAAATAAAACTTGACAATACAAAGAACAGCAAATCAGTTGATGCCAACCTACCTTTGATATCTTTGGGCTCTGTTTCTAGGGTTCTTGTTTTTCCACGCAGTCCTTCTCCACTGCCATCAATCCACACATACATGGCCTGGACCCGGTCACCCTGGTCAAGCTTCATGTAGCGGTCTAGGACCGACTTATCCGTGGCAGCCGAAGGTGTCAGTGATAACGCCATCTTGTTGATTCTATGAATAAGGGAGATACAAAAAAGAAATTAGACTACAGACAAAATAACATTATTTATTACCACTGACCATATCAAGAAATACTAGTACCTGCCGTTCGGAATCTAAACTTGCAGAGGTTGCAGAAACAGATTAATGAGTTGAAACAAACTGAATTCCAGTATTTCAAGTCACGTTTACTAAAGTGATGCTTCTGTGCATATGATTCTCTTGTCTTCTTTTTGAGTGGTTGACAAAAACTAAGTCTGAAATCTTGCTGCTTTATTTGCCAGTTGAATTATCAACACAATTTGTACATTTTTGTCATGCTTCCTAAAAAAAATATAATGGCTTCCATTTTGTTATAAAAAACACTAAAAGGATGGTCATGAAATTTGTGAGAAAATTTCAGAATACACAAAAACTTTCACACCTTGCTACAAATGGGTTTGACATGGTTCATCTGGTAAAATCTAAAATGTAGAATACTAGATATGACGCAATGATACTAGTAGTTTTTTTTCTTTCTTTTCGATATAAATAACTGGTTCAAAAGTGGGCCATATTCAGCTGCCCTGTTAACAAATCTATAAAAAAATTCGCCTCCCCACGTGTAAAATATGATATCTGTGACGCTTCGGTGATTCACAATGACAGGTTGAAGACGGAATTTTCCTCCACGTGAAACAAATTATCACAGCGCGCAGGTGCAGACTTTTGTATGCATGATTCAAGTACAGATATCGTACCTTTGTTAGCAACTAGCAAGCCGTCATTTTTAGTCAGAATTGTTCAGAAATCAGATACGAAATCCAGCATAAGATAGTAGTTATTTTCCGAGAGGATAAGCCAGGGGTTTTGTGGCTAAAGTAAGGGTCACCTCGACCCTCAGCCCTCCTACAATTTATTCTCAGTCAGCGAAGCGTAACATATGATTTCTATATGTGCATGTCCTGAAAATTTATATACCAAAAAAAGTGAATCCAAATTTTGAGAAAAGAATGTACAGGAAACATCTTGTCACACTTCGCAAAATTTGCTATTTCTTTTACTAGATTTGTGTCGGATAAGCGAGGCATCATGAGGGGTGGGGTGGGGGTGGTGGAGTTGGCGGACTTTTGCCCGCCAATTTTGTTCCAAGTTCAGCCGCCAAAAATTATTCAGAGAAAATTATAGACTGTTTTCAGCTTTCAAAGCAGTACGCAGTGAAAAATTTAAAAGCCCTGTTCTCACAGAGAAAGTACACTGGCCTTTTACGTAAACGTGGACTTTGGCCCGAGTCCATACAAAATTTTTCGTCTAGTCGACATACATCCTGACAAACAGTTGAGGTACGCCGTCCTCTGACAAACGTCACAGAACCGACTTAATACAAGAAAAACTCCACAAAGCCCTAGAATTCAATAGTACAAGGAGCTGTCAACATCTTGGAAGTAGAAATACGAAAATTTACAGACAAAAAGATAGACAACTTACGTGTTTTGTTGTTAGGGTGCTACTCCGCTCGCAGTCAGACTTGGAATGAATCACACCGGGGAATGGAAGAAAACCTAGTGTGTGCTGTTCACGTGAACACGCCCGATCATGCTCGGCCCTGATTGGTCAGGGTGAAAAACGGCCCTGTGATTGGCTGATGGGCTAATAACCACTCACTTAGCACGTGGGAGACCACCGTCCTGACGTCACGGAATAATGACTCCTGATTGGTCAGATTTCAAGCTTAAATTTTTTAGCGCGAAAGGATTTCTCCCTAAGAGTTGGATGACCTATTAAAATTTGACTGAGTTGAAAGTAAAAGCAAGTTGGTGAAAGTTAGCCTCGCGACTGCTAATAAACATTAACAACAACGAAAGATAAGGTAGAATTGGAACAATAACAAAGAGGAAAATTTGAAGTGACTTTAACTTACATCGGGACAAAATGCTGGTGTGTATTAGTAATGAAACAAATATCTAACTTATGGATAACAGTTCGTAAACACTATAAAAATAAACCACGAAAGTACTTTGTATATTTGAGGTTCACACCCTTGCAAATATTGCTAAGCCGTTTAGAACTGACATCGTTAACCTAAATGGTCAACTCCACACATCAATTCCTAGAAAACCTGCCCGACATTGCCTTATAGCATTGGTTATTTCCAACCTTTGAGGACCTCCACCCCAACAGGACAATGTTGACAATTTGGGCTAAGGCCAAAACTGTTCTACAGGGAAACTTTAAGTACATACACAAACGCCTTTTGGGTAGGGTCAGGGAGTGATTTGAAGATAACATTCTGACTCAGGGTCAAGATTACGATATGGAACATTTGCCGGCTGTAGTGCCACTGAAAGGAAACAACCGTGACATTGAAAACATTGCTGCCAAGGACGGAGAATGTCGTTGTTATGTGTTAAGCTGAAGGTTTGGCAGGGGTGTCAAGAATTTTGTTGACGTGGAGAATTAATTGCTAGCCTTAAAGTCCAGGGCAGGAGACCCTGACTAGTCTCTTTCGAAGGCCTAGGGAGCGGTGGTTGCCTTGTTTTGGGGAGCGCTGATATTAGCGATTCAGTTTAGCACGAGCCAAGGTTTTCTATGCCGGAAAAGAAAGTTGCCAAGGCGACAAAACACCAATTCAGTGGCATTATATCTAAAGATCGTGATTAAAATCACGACTCAATGCTCCCCTAAAAATTTGCCTGCGAAGTCTGCGAAGAAGGGTATTTAAATACTACCACAGGGTGAGTGTCGTTCAACTCTACAGGGAACACCATAACCGACTTGGACCATAGTCTGACTTTAAATAGCGTGGTGGGTATTTTTGTGTCAGGTATCAGATGAAAACAGAGAAGGATAAGTTTCACTACTGTAGTACAGACCTATATGTCGTGTAGGAAATGTAAAGTTACCGAAAACCATGATACACTTCTTTGTGTGCCACTCATGAGGTAAAAAAATAGATCGCCACCGTTCCCAAAGCTTAAATACACAAAGTTCACTCAAGTTCTTGAAGAACATGATACATTCACTATTGATTTCATATTTTGTTTCTGTGATGTTTAGACGGATATACCAGAAAATATTTTCATAAAACATTATCATCATTGATTAATTGAGTTATCCGAAGTCTCAAAGTCTCAAACTCTAGTCCTCACAAGAAGTTACAGAGCTCGCTATCAATACCAGGTGACGAAATACTGCTTTCCTATTGGCTCTGATTGTGATTGACAGCTGGGACGGTCTCTTGAACTCTATCCCCCCACATCACTGCAGGACTTTGCAGCTGTTACCTGCAGCTGACACTATACAATGTAGACTATACACTAGCCTTTTTGTAAACATACCTTGTATAAAGAGACCATATCGACTAACCAAGTACAAAGAAAGTTGTGAAAAGAAAGCTGTGTCTCAGTCGTCATCCTTCTTACGCCTTATCGACCAAGTACGAAGAAAATGAACGTTTTAAAACGCTTGTGCAGTAGAAACCGTCTAATAGCCAGCACATTTTGTGCAATTATCCGGACGGTGCAACAAAGCGAAGTTATTCAGCTGGACCGCATCACTACGTGACTCTGGGATTCCGTGCATTTAACAGAAGAGTGCAGTTATACGTCGTGCAATTAGCTGACTTTTACAGTACAATCAAATAAACCTGGTAAAACGAGGAAGAATCTAAATGGAATTGTTGCTGAGTGTCAGAGTTTTAAAACAGCTGCTGCAGCATGTGCTCATCACGAGATTCCTGCTGGCGTAACTGTAGATACCGCACGTGACGTCACGGCCAATCACATGCAAGGTGAACATCCCGAGAGACATTGGCTCGTGACTGGGGCTCGTGATGGAAAAACACGCCGGTATCATTTCATCAAATATAACCTTGTAATATATCGATACAGCTAGTGCCATTCGCGTACACTGTGAGGCCAAGTTGATGTGAATATATGGATGACATATATATGACTATATCTTTAGATCCGACTGCTATCATAATGCTAAGATAGGCCAAATCATAAAAGACATAAAAGATTGGTTTGTAATCAGAAAAGATAGTGACACTCATGTTTAGCCCCACCTGATTGTATGGAGGTTTTCTTATTATCTCATATAATGGAATTAGTAGAATTTTATTAGCCTATATTGTTTAATTAGTGGAATATTTAAGATCTATTCTGTATTTTTTGTAGGTTATAATTGACCATACAAAAGTCACTGTACAGTGTGCTTTTTTTTGTCGAGTCAATAAAGCTTGCGTATAACGTTAACTATCATCCATTCGCACATCAATTCTATTCATTACCAAACAAAGAAAGTTTTCTACCATATTGTAAATCATACAAAGCAGTTGTACAATGAGCACTATAACGTTATATACTGTTATTTGACAACAAAAATGTCGCAAAACGGATGTTAATATCATTAACAATCAAAAGAAAATTCCAACGTCAAAGAAGATGTGAAAGGGCAAAAATGAAAAAAATCTGTTGTCTGTTTGCTTGAACTTAGTTGTAAATAGATCTTGGCAGTTCCATTGACTTGTGTATTGTGCATTGTGTATATATTATGTATTGACTGCTCCTTTTTATGCACTGTGTATATAATGATGGCATGGCTGATGACTGTTTTAATTCACATGTATGTAAATAATGATCACTGTACGTATGTACTAGTATGTCGTCTGTATGAAGTCCAGGAAGATTAGTGGTGTGCCCTAGGGCACGTCACTAATGGATTTTCAAAAAAAAGTCTCACATTGTCATGAAAGCTCAAATCATTTTTCATTGAGGTCATGAGGGAAGAAGCATGGGTCTGACAAAGTATAACAGTTTACATCAAATTCAAAGTCCTAATTAGTCTTATTGGTTGGTATAACGTTACCGTACTCTGTGTTTTCAGTCATACCTAAATGTTGTTAAACTTAAACCTTTTAGAATTTATGGAAAAGGGCAATTTTCTTGGCAAAACTTTTTTTTATTCGCACGCTCGCATCAGTTTTGGAGTTCCTAGATGATGTAATCCATGTAATTACATCAACATTTTCAAACCTTGTAATATAACGTTACAGCCAATCTCATTCGCGTTCTAATTGTGGGGATAACGGCAGCTTTAGGTCGACTTGCGTGATCAAATCTTCTTAGCTGAGCGCGATCAATAATTTATTTCTGTAATAGCACATGATGATCACGTAACGTCACGAACACGCCATGGAAAATGACCTTGTATGCCGCAAAGTTTTCCTTTTCTATATAATCGACGTATGTAAAAAGTTTTAAGATCCAAACGTGTGTTATAACTTGTAAGTAAAGGCACTAAGACTTGCTTATGTCAGCATTATATGAGACAATACAACAGTTCCTGGTCACAATTTATCAATGATACCATATAAGTCGTTAGTACAAGACACATTTATGCACAAACCTTCTGATGTTACTAGAGTTATGATTTGCTTTTCTGTTCTCAAAAGGAGTTTTTTTTTTTTCGAGCTGCTGTGCAAAGTATAGAACCAGCGGCGGATTGTGCGGTTTTTACAGCATCAGTTTTTGGGTCCCAAGAGATGTAATTACAACAAAATCAAGCATGATCTTGCCACGAAATAAAATGCCTGCGAACATAATCTAATTTTACTAAAACGTTATATTTTTACGAAAATAGTCAAAACAGATGTTGGAAGGGGCATAATCTCAAAGTTTTCCAGCCTGATTGATTCTTTAAAAAACTACTATCATAAGAAAAGTAGAATAGGGAAGAAAGAAAACGCCACGGTTTAGCATTCCAACGCATACGTCTGCTAAGGTATTTTTAATTCAATCTGAAAATCACTGTGACGGTTTGGTACGTCATCCTGTTACGTTTAATGACGCAAATGACGTCCATTTGATTACAACTGAGCATTTCAATTTTCCGCTGGAACGAATATCGATCCACGCCTTAGCCACGTGTACATCATGACGCACCCATTGCGTCAGAAGACGTTCCTATCTTTTATAACTTACGGTTACAGGTTCATTTTCAGGTTAATTAACCGTTGGATATATATAACCGTAAGAAGATTCTATTGAGTAGAACCTTTCTTGCTTTTCTGAATTGAAAATTGACAAATTGATGTTATATCGTTCACTTTACGGTTACATATAATATAATCTTTTGCGCTAACATTAGGTGCCATTCCCTTGGATAGCTTCTTGCACTCGGCTGAGGATATCATAACTTTTCTTTACTCAGTAACTTCAATCTAATTCTAGTGTCTTCTTCTAGTGTCTTTAGATCATATTTTAGGCGTCTACATTTCCAGGGGGTTTTAGTGTGTGGGAATTCACATTTGTCTTGTACATCATCAAAAAAAAAAGCCAGCATGGAAGTTCCACTGCAGTACAATACAAAGTCGCTAGAAGACAAATAATAAAAGTTATCCCAGTTGTTGATGCGCCTGCCTACATACCACATTTCATAACAGTCCACCCAAATCTCCGCGAGTCATGCTATTAAACTAATCTCCAAGCAGATTTTGCTATGGCATAAGATAGTGTCATAAGCTTGGGAATGAGTTTAGCCGGCATAACGAGTTTAATTTGCCAATTCAACTTACGAGCTTATGTTAAGCTTATGATACTATCTTTTGCCATTGCAAGATCTGCTTGGAGATTACTATCAAACCGCATCCACACAATCGTATTGACGAACCAGTAGAGGAAATTGAAGGCCCGTATGCAAGGTTTATCTATGACGCACACGGCTACGGGGCTACAGCGCCTCACCCTTGTAATCAGCTTATCTATTGAACAAGCTGTGGCAGGCAGGATTACGTGAAGGTTTCTTGACGCATGTAATAATCTGGTATTTCCATTACGGGCCTGGATTCACAGACTGAACTCCAGGAAGCGATGTTTGTCCTGATAATGCATGTCCTTGTAGGTCTCTGAGGTACTGAGGAATGCCGTATATGTTCGGTTTCCGTGTATGTGAATAGCCAATAGGTTTGGATGGATATTTTGGATATTTGGTACACTGTACAAGCCAATTGCAATAAAGTTCAGGAAACTACGGACATCCTTTGGTATGATATTTCTGTAGTACAGTCAAACCTGCCCGAGCGACCACCTCTTCTCAGCGACCACCTGGCCATTTCGACCGCTTTTTCTCGGTTCCGATTTATTTTCCCATGTAAGCATCAAGCGACCTTTTCTCAACGACCACCTGGCCAACGCGACCGCGACCGACCCAAATTGGGACCCATAACGACCGCATCATTTTCAAAATTGAGGTTTTCATCGATTTTTGATGATAACTAGCGCGATTTTGTGCCGAAATCGGTCAGTTTGCGTCGGATTTTGGGGTTAAATTTACAGTTCACAGTGTGCGTGTTGTATTTGACATTAAAGACCTCGCTTCTTTGCGTGCGTGCAGTGTGCTTGCTATTTGCCATTAAACACAACGGAAACCATTTATACTTTGCATTGGTCATGTTTTGAGTCGATACTCTTCTCAACGACCGCCTGTCCAAATCGACCGCTTTTTTCCGGTCCCCCGGGTGGTCGTCTTGGGCAGGTTTGACTGTATATTGTCCTGGAATTTTTAACGGCGGGGAAGTGGTGTGTAGGTTTGTACATCCTAGCGGTGATGTTGTGAACTGCAGTCGGCCTTTTTTTGTTGAGGGAAAACTCATTTTGAATGAAAGGAAACTGATTATGGAAATCTCAACCTAATTTGCATAAGTAAAAAAATCTAAAATCCACCTGCATTCAATGTGCCATGTGGCAGTACATTTTGTATATGGCTATGCTGATCCAATAATATGGACAACATCCACACATGCATCATTTTCCATCGTTTCCCAAGGGCACATATTGGAGTGGAGCATGTCAAGGGACCCAAACCCAAGACCTCCGGGCTTTCAGCTAAACATCCTACCCTTGTGTATATGCGATAGAATCTTAAATTAACTGGCTTCATAATGAATCAATTATGACTCATTTAAAACATGCACGTCTTAAAAGCAAAATACGACAAGCAGACAAGTTTTGATGCTTCCTTGAGAAAGAAAATCTTCTATTCGTCTCGATTCATATCCGGTCCTGGTCTCATCCAATCAAATCAACCGTTACAGTCAGCAGTACCATGCATGGTGAGCTATTATAGCAGTCTACCCATAAAATATAACACATTTTGTATTAACACTGTACAGTTTGGAGCTTACTGAAACATATATTACAACATTACATGCCCTGGTTAACAGAATACCAAGTTCTTTTCTGTTATACAACCCATGTGTAGATATTCTTCAAGCTTGATAGGCCTCATAATTCCATTTCATTATAATGCTGAGCAGCAAAAAAAAATATTAACACAAAAGTATTCACTATAATAAATTTGTGTAGAAGTATGCTAGATACAAAGTCAAAGAACATAAATATTTGACTATATCTAGCCAATTATGTGTAGGTATACATATGCACAAAAGCATAATTCCATTTATTGCATTGCCTTTACAGATTTCAAAATACTAGTATGAACAAAGTGTAATCTTGTCGTCCTTTTCAGGAGAAGAACTCATTTTTTTCATTTCACACAGTAGAAAATCCTATTGTGTTGATTGTCTTCAGTTTTGACCACCTAAGCAAAACTGTTAGGTCGTTATTTAATCACGGAGAGGTACTACAGTCTAATAAAGGAGGTGTATAATATGTACATATCAAATATTGGAGCAAGTGGTCCTTATCAAGAAATGCTGACCACCAGACTGATTACATAAGCACTGTCCCTACACTCACCTGGAGGGCCTACTTAGGGACCAACCAGATGACATTTGAAGTGGGGGTGGGGGAGCAAGCGAATTTTCATACTCAAATGTAATGGTTACAAAAAAATGCAATACAGAAAAGGTATGGTAATATGTGCTATTTTCTTATACAATTGTACAGCTTTTAAGCAAAAGAAGAAAGAAAAGACTGTCCCCAGTATGTGAGCATGGTCCCTCTTAATACCACAAGGTCATATTTGTCTATGCCCACAACACGCCCCCAATATGCCCACTGGACATTCAGTCAGCATTTTTTTTACGCTAAGGTAACGTTCCATGTAACATCAACTCTCATGCTGTAAATGCATTTAAGTTTCTGGGGATCTCATTTTGTGGTACAGAGAAAATGGCATGGAGTGGTGATAACACTGTATAGTCACATACTGCTACAGTAATGGATAAAGCCAGTTGGACTCTGCAATGGTGCCTTCAACATACATGTATAATAATACTGTAGAATGTATACATGTTTGTGCTCAGACAAGGGGGTAGGCAGGTAGAAGACTAAACAAAAATTTCCATAGTTGGTTAATGGTTTGGGGTGAAGTGGTCACTTAAAAACATAACCCGTGAACATTAAACCACTGTTAACTTAAATTCAGTTACAGTAAGTCCATCAGGTAATGCAAGATAATGCCACATTGAAAAATCAATAATATACAATTTGTGTTCTTCTCACAAGGCTTTTGCCTGCTTTGATAAGGGTCTGTAAACTTTTGTCGTTTTCATTGCAAAATGCTTGGTTCAGGTTATAAAAGCTTTCTCAACTGCTCAAGAATCTTGAACACCTGGATATCAGAATTGTACATATGATGTTAATTACTGGTGCTGCATTGATAGATCTCCATTTTTAATATGTCTTTGCGTACTTGGCAGAAATATGAGAGTCAACAATGAAACCTTATAAGTTCGAGTTTCCTGAAACACATGGTGCATTGATTGTATGAATGGGGCATTCCGCATATGTCTGTTGGCAAAAACAAACACTATCCACTTGACATGATGTAACCCAAACAGAATAAAGATCACCCCACCTAGCATGAGTAGGAGTGTGTACTGTTAGCAAACATGACCCTACTGAAATAAGTTCAGTGACCTGTCCACTAGGTGTTACACAAGTGGTCAACATTCTACAGAATGGTAATTTCATAAGGCCATGTTGATTTGATGATGTGAATGACACCCACTGGGAACTCCACAAAATTGCAGCCCGAAAACATTATGAAATAAAATGTTCGCGGTGGTTTTATATTCACAGTTTTTGCGGTGGCCACTTAAAAACATCACAAACATTTTTACATTATAGTATGCGTGAGACTGCAGTCAATGGCGCTACCGCAAACTAAAACCATCGCGCGCGACACACTTCATTTTCCCGCTACCGAGAAAGTTAATCCCTGTGAACTTAAATGCATTTACAGTATTATTAAATGAATGACTGAACACTCAAGGGTATGTATGGTATATGAAACAAATGACGGGCATTCTATGACCTTTGCATAGTTTTCCAACATTTTGGGGGCAATTTACTGTACGGTACTGTAACATTTTTTTCTCATTTTGTAGCTGCTTAGTGCGACTTGCTACATGGTTGAAAACTTTTTTTGGGGGGGGGGACAATAGACAAAAATCGATGCGCCAACAGATGTCATTCATATAATCAAATCAACATGGCCTCAGCTCAAGGGAATGTGCAACTCTGCAAAGGACCAAATGTGATATGACGAAAACAGTACTTGAATTCAGATCCAGCATATTCAATCTATAGTATCTGGAGACCACAAGAGTAATAATATGGCTGGTTTCTTGTATTTCTATGGGAAACAGTAGACTTACAAAATTACTTTACAGGAGATTTTGAATGAATAATGTTACAAAGTAGACCATTGACATTTTTCCGAATGTAATCTTTCTGTACAGATAATATCTTTTGGAAAACATATTACACAATGGGAATATTCAGCAAATATACATTTGACAAGGCTGCATTATACATGTAATGCTAGCAATGTAGACTTTGTACTAAGCATTAAATAACATAAATATAGTGTTGTAATTCACCAATGTATGGCTACACTCACAATTCTTTCCCCTTGTCACATGTTCATTTGACGATACATTATTAGTACATGACATTTCATGTCTTTGCTAAGGTTGTAATTTTTCAAACAAAAGAAAAAGAAAAAAATCTAACAGAAATTTTTGACAGAAATGTTTAACAGCAATGGTACAAACTCCATCTGTTGATTCAGAATAACATATGACATTGCCTCTGTATGATTTCTATTGTTTTTTGTAGAATTAAATTTGTTCAGCTTTACAACAAACTCTCTTGTCGTGAACTTCCACACTTTAGTAAATCTCTTTCTGCAATTGCATCAATGTACTGAAGTCTTTTTAGGAAATACTGACAATATAGAATTTACAGTAAATCACCGACTACATTTTCTATGTTTTATGCCAGAGAAAAAAATTGGCATTCCACTGTCACTTTTAACAAACCTGTACAATATTGCATAATGCAATTGATAGACAATATTTCAGTGGTAGGTAAACCAAGGATTGCATAATAACAAAGCTTCTGCCAGGAATTTCTTCAAATAATACCAATTTGTCTTTTTCCACATCTTGCCACAATCTACTCTAAATAAATGCTGATGTAAAAGAAAACTTCTTTTAGAATTGTGACTGAAGTAATTTTCATAGAGATCTACATGTAAGTGTAATTTTATCTTGTAATTGAAGAAATTCAAAATTAAGTCTATTAGCAAGCAATAAACGCAAGACAAGAGAGAAATACAATGTACTATTATCATTGAAGGGATGGGACGGATAATTTTGCGATGTGACTTTGCTATATTAATCATTGCAATGCTCAACTAGACACCCACCAAGCACAAAAGTTTAATCTTCTTGTTGGTGACATTATTTAAGAAGACTAGACTTTATCTAACCAACACTTTAAATGAATTTTTGGCTGATAACAAGGTTTCTCGAATATGAACGTGTGAACTGTTCTAATTCAGATTAAGAAAAATCTCAACATATTCGCCAGACAAAGTCTAAATCCTGGATTCAGAACTGAATTTCTTTGCAAGAGGAGTGAAGGAGGCTGTGTATGTTCAACCTCAACATATATAGGACTTTTTTTTTAAACAGAGACGGTTATCTGGCACTAAAAAACCTGTTGCTGCACTCACATGGCTCTAACATCACGTACCAGAACCTGCAGTAGATGGATCCGTTCCATGAACTGGAAATTTGGGTAATCAATCTGAAGTGTTGATTAGATGACGTTAAATCTTCCTTGATTGTAATAATTATCAAGGTGGTATCCCCCAAGATGTAGAAGTCTTGTGTGAATGTGTGAATCAAACTGCCAGAGTTTCAGCCCTATAAAATGCCATCAGTGCCAGGGTTGGCCACTGACCTCCAAAAAGAAACCCCCCGAACAAGGCAGAAGTCCCTAACTTCCAGGGTTCGTGCGCTACGCGCGCACAAAGCTGCTACTTCGAGGGAATAAGCTATCCCAGATATATCCCGGCACGGCACAAAGGGCATGTGTATGTGTGCAGGATATATCTGGGCTTGGCAGTTTAAGGGTTAATGCTGGTTAGACCAGTAGGACGTTGCCTGTACAGCATTTACACATGGGGATGTGGGGGTTCTGGACGTGGGAGGTGAAGTTAGCCGACACAGGCTGCTTGATCTCCTGGATCAGGTCGATGATCTGGCGAGCGGTCGTGTCGATCTCCTGCGGCTGCGCGGGAAGCTCCACCGGCTCGTTGTTGGGTCCCGTGGTAATCCGGTGATCTTCGCTGTACGAAGAGCATTCCGAGGACTCGTCAGACTCGTAATCTGGAGAAATGAGAGGCCATGTGACGTGTCAATGTCGTATGGTACAGGTGCAGGTGTGTGGAATAATAAAAGACCATTGACGGAAATCATTGTGTCTGTCCTATATCTTGTCGTTTTTACTTCTTTTGCATAAGAAGACCACTTGTCTAAAAAGACCACTTTACATTGGTCCCCAGGGTGGTCTTCTTAGACAAGTTTGACTGTATGTATAAGTAAGGCTGTTTTGTAGGGCTTTGATACATGTGAAATTAATCTGTTTCCAAAACCATACCCAGTTGCTTGAGTAACTGCATTGTGAATAATAACTGTTGCAGACTAAGCTTGCTAGGTGTAGGAGACAAAAAAACTAAAACACTTCCCTGGCATAAAGTTATACGTGTGCATGTATATGTATATCTGAAAAATGAAAACATACTAAATTTTTCATTTATATAAAAAATGATAACACTTTACTTCTAACACTGAATTAAACTACAGGGACTTACCCCTCTAAATATTTTCATTTAACTAAGAGTAACAGATCGAACAACAAAAACAAGAGTCCAACTGTTCACCATACTGAGACCATAGGGGTGATTTTAGGTTTTCAAAATAATGTACAATACCAGTCCTTACAGAAACAGTAAACTACATACCAATGCAGCAAACTGAACAAAGAAAAAACAGCTGCAAACACCGGTTACTAACTCAACTTCAATACTCCTTCAGGAAATGACCATCCTTCTCAGAGTAATAAGCTCTCAAAAAAAGAGTGGGATAAAAAGTCAAAGCTGGTAACAGCCCTAGGTCTAAACATAACAGGGTTGGACAACTTTTCTAAAATTTACATGTCCTATCAGACAAGCCCATGGAAAAATTGCTTATCCAAACAAACTTTTCACTTGCACAAAATTCAAATGTCACTTTTATATGCATTTTCACTTACAGCGATGACATTCTTATTATTGCCTCTCTTTTTCTATGTTGACCACTGCTTGATGTCATGCTGTAAAAAGTACCGGTCTTCGGAAAAATCTTACTTGCCCGATAGAACTAGTGGGATAGGTCATGCACTTGCCCAATCAGCACTTCAACTTGCCCTGGACTACAGGGCTTGTGGACTTGTCCAGCCCTGCTAAGAGTTTATGTAAAAGGATGCAGAAGGCCTCACCTTCTATCCCATCCAGAGTAGAGTCCTCCAGACTTCCACCGAAGGTTTTTTGTTCAGGTCTGTGGACAGGACTGGACTGGGTGGAGCTGGTAGCAGCAGGGAATGATAGCTCCTCGGGGAATGTGAAGGACTGCCCCCTTTCTGTTAGCATCTGCATGACAAGGTTCTGCAGCTGGCCCAACTTGTTCTGGAAGTGAGAGAGATTGAAAAACTGAGAAGGGTGATGACAACTTGACAATCAGGTTCCAAACATTAGTCGTGTTGCCTGAACCTGGGCAATCAAGTAGTATTGAGGTCACAAAGACAACTACATGCATTATGTAAAGAAATTTATTTCTAGTAAGGGATTCAAAATCAATGCAGAAAATCCAGACATAAAAGCAAATATTGAAGCAGTTTTAGTAATATCTTTCAACTGTATGCAATCTCAAGAATTCAGCATTGAATATTTTCATGATTTAAAAAAAAGTCAGTTATCATGACCTCATCCTGCAGAAATCATGAGCCGGAAAAATATGATGATTTTTGTTGAGGAATGTTACATCTATTTGACACAAATTGGAAATGCTTATTGAGCTGTTGTAAAATGTCATAAAAAGATGTTACATTTTCAAATTGGTGAAATAGCCACTAGAGAACACCCAATAAAACAAATACTGCATAATATGTAAATTCTTCACATTTGGACAACATCTGCAAGCTAAGACACTCGATGTAAACCAGTCAGAATTACCCTGAGGAAGGTGACAGACAACAAAAAATTGGTGAAAATAATATGGTTATGTAAAAAGAGTCTTTATTCATCCAATGGAAGAGTCATTCCGTACCTGCATGTCTTCCCTGTCAATCGCTAATCTGGTGATGAACTCGTCCTTTTCTCTCGCTCGTTGGTGTAACGCAGCGCGCTGGTAGTGGTACAGCGTTATGTATTCACCTGGGAACAACACGTTCATCAAAAAACATCTCAGCACAACAGCAGTGCCGCAGAGTATAGTACATAAGGTCATGTGTGTGTGTATACATGTATCATGGATACTCTAGGACCAAGTGTCTCACAGATAGTTCCTGGGCAAAGTGTCTCCCCTGTAGCCTAAATGCCTTGTTCATTTTCCAGGAGGACATGTCACACCTAAATGCTTGAGTTTGTTTTCCAGGAAAAATTGTCTCACTTAAATGCTATAGTTTATTTTGCAGGTCAAAGTGTCTCCCCTATAGTCTAAATGCTTTTCTTCTCCAGGACAAAGTACCTCACCTAAATGCTTCAGTTAAATTTCCAGGACAAACCTCCAGTACTTTGTCGCAGAGTTCTGCCTTGTCATGTTTGAGTGTGTGTGTGTGTGTGTGTGTGTGTGTGTGTGTGTGTGTGTGTGTGTGTGTGTGTGTGTGTGTGTGTCTCTGTGACTGTGTGTGTGTGCGTCTCTGTGACTCTGTGTGTGTGTGTTTGTGTGTGCGTGTGTGTGTGTGTGTGTGTGAGTGTATGTTTGTCTGTGTGTCTCACCTATAGTCTCAGTCTCCCCACTCAGCTGCATATTCAGATGTTCTAGCTCCTGTACATTATCGCTGAGTCCTGCCTTGTCCTGTATGAGTATGAGTGTGTGTGTGTGTGTGTGTGTGTGCGTGCATGCATGTGTGCGTGCGTCCGTGTGCGTGTGTGTGTGTGTGTGTGTATGTGTATGTGTAAGTGTCTCACCTATAGTCTCAGTCTCCCCACTCAGCTGCATATTCAGGTGTTCTAGCTCCTGTACTTTATCGCTGAGCTCGGCCTTGTCCCGCATGACTGTGCTGAAGCGCTCCTGAAGCTTGTCCATGGCCTCCTGCAGGTGGTTGTGCTTCTCCTGGGGGATGTAGCCGTCTGTCAGGGCTAGGGGGGAGGGGGGCAGACAGGCATATCAAGGTCACATCAAGGTCACAAGCAGTCACATCAAGGTCACCGTCATATCTTAGGTTACAGTCACATCAAGGTCAGTCACATCAAGATCACAGTCATATCAAGGTCAAAGTACAGTTTTACATTATTGGTTAAGGACCCTGAAGTTAAAAGGTTTCACGCCTCAAAATTCAAAGCAGGACCGAACAAGAATCAAACATGTTTGACTTTAGGGTAAATTCTACAAATTATGTGAGGAATGAACTAAAGTTTATCAGCTCATTCTCTTATAAAAGCTGTTCTCTTTTATATAAAGGCCAGCTGAGGCCATCATACTGTAGCCGGTACACAGCAAGTGGCGTAACAGTTGCAAGATTCACATTTAAGCAAACTGAACAAAATCGTAATCCAACTGATACAGACGTATTCCTCTAACGTTCTGTATAGTTTCTCCATCCAAGCTTAACGTCCCCTCCTAAGGACTATGACTCTTTAAAATAGTGTGAATGTTGGGTGAGCGCTAACAGCTAACAGCTAACAGCTAAAATTTGAACTCCCAACCTCTTTGTCCTGATGCACAGTCAACTCTTGACTACACACTGATAGGCCAGCATACAAAATTTTCGTAAAATAGACACCCCCTCCCCACTTCCACAAAAAAATCCACCGACCTCTTTGTTCCTGTTCCTCCCTGAGTTTGTCCATCTCCTCCACCAGTTGGTGGTGGGTCCTTCTCTGATCTTCAAATGTCTCCATCAGAGAGTCTCGCTCCATCTCCAGCTGTCGGATGGCTGCAGACAGTGTACTAACCTATGGGGAACATACACACCAGTCAGTGATGCCACACGGCAACTATGATATGAACTGCAGGCACAAGTGTCTCCATCAGAGATTCCCGCTACATCTCCAGCTGTTGGATGGCTGCAGATAGTGTACTAACCTACAGGGACCATACATTGTACATGTACACCAGTCAGTGACACCACATGGCAACTATGTCATGAACTGCAGGCACAAACGCCTCCAGCAGAGATTTCTGTTAATGTCCAGCTGTCAGATGGCTGCAGACACTACTATCAAACATATAATGTACATGAAACATACATGTGGACACCAGTCAGCGATGCCACACAGTAACTTCATCCAGAACTGCAGGCATAAATTCTCCATCAGACAGTCCCACTGTAATCAGTGTCCTCCCACCTCCACACTGGCCCTCCATCCCCTCCACCAATCACATTGCTAGCTACTACTCACATGTCCAATAGGAAGTCCTGTAACAGCTGACAACTTACCACATCTGAGTTATCCAGGAGATCGGCCTGTTCATCTGAAGTTGTGGCATTTTCTGTAAAAACATACAAACATACGAGTACATGTACAAGTCAAGGTATTTACAAATGTGAGAAGAAAAAAACAACAACAGATTTTCATGGGAGTAATGCAGGGTTTGTTATATACATGCAGGGCTCAAAATACTTTTTTTCCGCATACCTGCACCAGACAAATTTTACCTGCACCACTCTGTATTTAGGAAGTATGAATCAAACTGAAATTGTTCAGGAACCATTATTTTATACTTCATAGGTGGTAACAGTCAATGCAGCTAATAACAATCCACATGCACCTACACCATAGGACATTAATGTATAAAAGCCAGTACATGGACTAGTGCAGGTTAGGTGCAGGTAGACACCAAAAATACCTGCACAGCTCCAATTTTACCTGCACTAACCTGCATATGCAGATGGTATTGCGAGCCCTGACATTAATAATATTAATGACATTTACCTGTGCTGGTATCTGGGTTCTCCTCTACTGCCCTGCTGTCCAGTTGAGTCTTCAGCTCTGTGTTCTGTGAGGACAATGTGTTGATGGTTTCCTAAGGGGGAGGTGGGCAACATCAAGTTGTGAATCAGCACAGTAATACTAGAGAAGCCAATGGCAAAAGTTACAACAATATTTTTCATAGAGAAAAATACATTTATCAACACTGAGCCTGAACATGCAGGCCTCAAACTTAACTTTTTTACCTACTGTCCCGCATTGTCCCAAAAATAAATTTCAACTGTCCCGAAGTGAGGATGGACTGTCCCAACCCTATTTTCAGAAATTATGTATTACAACAACTGTAAGTCAGAGTATGCACGCCTGACAACCGCGGGCAGGCTTTTAGCTAGGAATTCTTTTAGGGTGTACATCTGTAATGTGTTGTACTCTCCGCACTGCGTGGCTGAGCCAAATTTTTGTCTTTGCTGCAACACTACTTTTGTCCTGAGAATGGGAGGTATGTGTTCTTGATTTGAGGTGGGTATGGCTTAAAGAATACATGAGGTAATTTTCAAGTAATATAACACTGATTCCTTACAATATAATGTTTCATGAGTTAATACATACAATCAGGGAGAGTAAATTAACCTTACTGCTAAAGGTGAAACTTGACTGTTACATATATAACAACAGCAAGCTAAAGAAGTCTACAAGAAAATCTGCAAACCAACAGAGGAGAAAGTGTAGCCAGGACTGCCAGGTACATCTTATATTTCTTTTGTGTATCTACTCTGTTAAGAACATAGCTGAAAATAAATGCACTGAAAAGTTACTTGTAGCCTGTAACATCAGCGTTTTAACTTTACACAGTTACAGAAAAATGTGTACAAACATTTAATTCATTGAAAATATATAACAGAAAAGATGTGTTCCAAGGGCAAATTAAGCGAAATTTTCTCAACAAACAACATCCATTTATCAATATTTTAAAAATAAAGACTACAACAAAAGTAATATCTCAAGTTACCGTGAAAAAATCGCGACCTCAGTTCAACATTTTCTACGAATTCAGTGCCGACACCGCCCCCCTCCCCGGTATGTCATCGTCACATTAGCTGTTGTTTTTCCCACATTCTACCGACAAACAAGCAAAAAAAACCTCCAAAACAATCCTATACATGTACTTATCACCATGACTTCAGGCATTCGACGAGTTTTCGTAAACAAATCAAAGTTTTTCCTGCGTGATTTTTCCCGCGAAAACAGCGGGGATATCAGATATTCCACCAATAATGGCGCCTGGGCGCGCTACGTCACGCCGAAATGGCCAATGGGGTGCGACTCTCGCGATTCGCGAGATTTGAGTGAGTGCGAGATTGCGCGAGACTTGAGGTAGAATCACCCAAAATGGCGGCTCGGTGCGGGAATCGGCAAATTTTGAACTTTGAGCGAAGTTTCCGGGGGAAAATAAGGGCGTACCAAAGGCGTATATCCAAAAAACAGGGCGTACATTTTGCGATTTTTTTAGCGAAGGCCGTACATTGTACGCATTACTAGCTAAAGGCCTGCCGCGGGGAGATCGGACATTCTGATGTTGATTCGTTGATTATTTTCCTATTGTCCCAAAAGTGTCCCAAAAAGATTTTTCAGTTGTCCCGGCCTAAATTTTAGTGGTCTCGGGACATCGGGACATAGTTAACTTCGAGCCCTGACATGTAGAGTAAATTATTCCGGAAAACAAGTCTTTCAGGACTTAGCTCCTGACATTTTTCTATAGATAGTCGTTCAAAATTCTAGATACAGTGAAGTCAGAAAATGGGCAGATAATACCATTTTAAAAAATTTCATTCCCAAGTATTATTAACTAAGCGTCTGTTTCCCTATGTATCTATTTTTACTCCTGGGTGGGGTGAGGAACGTCATGTTATCATTAACTGAATTTCAAAAGCACACAGCATCCTGAAATGCTAGGAATCAAATCCCTGACCTTTTGAGATTATATCAGACTCTGTTGCTTGGCTTCTTTGCCCAAGGAGGCTACCAGGGACTAGAATGGTCTCAACTAAAGTAAACTGTAAGGGGGCGAAGTATGCCATACCTGTGCAGAAGCTAGCTCTCTCTGTAACATCTCTGTCAGCTGTCCCTGTGCCTCGTAATGTCTCATCCTGTCAGCCAGCTGCGACTGCTGCATCAGCTGTTTCATCAGGTCCTCACCGCTGCTGGTCAGCTGCGACACCTGCTGCTCTTTGGACTTCACCTGTAACACATGTAACATGGAAATCAAACATTGGTCAGCTGTGACACCTGCAGCTCTTTGGACTTCACCTGTAACACATGCAACAGGAAATCAACATCTCATAGTACTGGTCAGCTGTGACACCTGCAGCTCTTTGAACTTCACCTGTAACACATGCAACAGGAAATCAACATCTCATAGTACTGGTCAGCTGTGACACCTGCAGCTCTTTGGACTTCACCTGTAACACATGCAACAGGAAATCAACATCTCATACTACTGGTCAGCTACAATACCCGCTGCTCTTTGGACTTCACCTGTAACACATGCAACAGGAAAGCAAACATCTCTTATTAGTCATACTACTGGTCAGCTGCGACACCTGCTGCTCTTTAGACTTCACCTGTAACACATGCAACAGGAAATCAAAGACCTCGTACATTGATTGAGGTTTTATGAACAATTTTGGACCAAGGCCAAACCAACTTTCCAAACATGCCAGTCCCAATTAAGTTACAACATCTTTGCCTCACATACATTTAGTAATTGTCACTGTGCAATATTCATATAACTACAAATACACACCAAGCCAAACAAACAAACCAAAGCAATATCTCTGATTTATGTAGGTAAAAAATCAAGACAACAAATAATACAAAAATTCATCTTAGAAGAATTCTTACATACGAACATACGACAATGTGTTTTCATATGCTGTTCAGTCAGAACATACGGTTGTACATTATTTACTTGTTGAAGGTAAAAATCAAAGATATTTCAGTATTAGGCACCAGTTGTGAGTAGTCAATACCTACCTCTTCTCTGAGCGACTTGAGTTCTTCTTCCTGTTCCTCTACTGTTCTGCTGAGCTCTGATGTGGCATGGCGCTCAGACTGTAGAGCTTCTGTCAGCTCAGCTTTGTCATTACTCTGCAGAAAACAACACCAAACTCCCATTTAAGATACATGTAGTATGAAACAATTGATTTTAACAGTAAAGGTTTTTGGCTACACCTCATGGGCAGAGCTGATGGTAGACTCAGGGGTATCCATTCTATTGTCATTTCTGTACATAAAACATAATAAACTCCATGTATGGACAAGAATGGTAATCAAGAACAAAACATGACAATAGGTGGAAGCTTGAACTTTTTGGCGACACCTCAAGGAAAGAGCCAATCAAGTAAACTGAAGGGCTCCCTCAGTGAACTTTGTCAATATTTTACATATTCCCAAGTGAATACACCATACACAAATGCTCAGATAATAACACCAAGCTGATAAAAAAGTCGAGAGTTTGTCTTTTGCACTGATCAAAAATGCTCGAAAATTAACTGGTCCAGAAATGAAAATATCCTGCAAAATTAGCCTCTCTTGCTTAAAGTCAATAAAGCTGTATGAAATGTTAATCAAATGCAAGTTTTGCTGTCCAAAACATTTAGTTTTGCCCCAAAATATTAAAAATGAATGGGAGGGCCAACATTTTGGCAACACCTTTGGGATGGAGCCAATAGTATACTGGAACAAAGGGTACTGATCACTTTGATCACAGGAATAGGAGGCCTACATTTTTGTCAACACCACCAGGGTGGAGCCAATAATATAATGGTGGTACTGACCACTTTGATGAAGCCTGTCTGCAGGAATTGGAGGCCTACATTTTTGGCACCACCACCAGGATGGAGCCAATAGTACAATGGGAGGGTGTTGATCACTTTGATGATGCCTCTCTCCAGAAATTAGAGGCCTAAATTTTTTGCAACACCACTAGGGTGGAGACAATAGTATAATGGGGTACTGACCACTTTGATGAAGCCTGTCTGCAGGAATTGGAGGCCTAAATTTTTTGCAACACCACCAGGGTGGAGTCAATAGTATAATACTGACCACTTTGATGATGCCTCTCTGCAGAAATTGGAGGCCTAAATTTTTAGCAACATCATCAGAGTGGAGCCAATAGTATTATGGAGGTACTGACCACTTTGATAAAGCCTGTCTGCAGGAATTGGAGGCCTAAATTTTTTGCAACACCACCAGGGTGAAGCCAATAGGATAATAGTGACCAATTTGATGAAGCCTGTCTGCAGGAATTGGAGGCCTAAATTTTTTGCAACACCACCAGGGTGAAGCCAATAGGATAATAGTGACCAATTTGATGAAGCCTGTCTGCAGGAATTGGAGGCCTAAATTTTTTTGCAACACCACCAGGGTGGAGCCAATAGTATAATGGGGTATTGACCACTTTGATAAAGCCTGTCTGCAGAAATTGGAGGCCTAAATTTTTTTGCAACACCACCAGGGTGGAGCCAATAGTATAATGGGGTATTGACCACTTTGATAAAGCCTGTCTGCAGAAATTGGAGGCCTAAATTTTTTTGCAACACCACCAGGGTGGAGCCAATAGTATAATGGAGTACTGACCACTTTGATAAAGCCTGTCTGCAGAAATTGGAGGCCTAAATTTTTTGCAACACTACCAGGGTGGAGCCAATAGTACAATATACTAACCACTTTGATGAAGCCTGTCTGCAGTTCTCCCAGCTGGTTCTTGAGTTCTTTGTTCTGCGCCATGGCGCGGCTGATGGTGGCCTTGTCGTTCTGCATGTCCTCCAGCAGCTGGTCACGGTCGATGTCCGCCTCGCCGAGCCGCGCCAACGCGCTCTCAAGCTCCAGGATTCTGTCCTCCTTCTCCGCTACTAGTCTGTACAGGGGATGTCACAGAAACATCCATTCTTAGCCCCGTGAATAGTTTCATCAGGTTGGTACGTCACTGAATAAAGAGACTCTATAAACACAACCATTGCTTTATTCTCACTGACATTTCGGTGACCATCTGTCACCTTCTTCAGGGCAATTCTGACTGGTTCACATTGTACTGCAGGACAGGTGTTGCTGCTCACTGTTCAAGAAGAAGGTGACAGATGGTCACCAAAACGTCGGTGAGAATAAAGCAATGGTTGTGTAAAAAGAGTCTCTTTATTCATTCATACTTAGCGGAAAGGCTTCTGCGTCTTGCAGAACTTGCAAAACGTCATGAAAAAGATTGCCTAAAACTAACTTACAACAATATTAAAGATCTATATCAATATGGAACAGTTTGCCACTAGACATAAAGTCAGATAGAAATTGTAAGTTTAGCTAGGAGCTTCCTATGTATGCAAATCAGTAATTGTATTATAGTCTGTATATAATAACAGTTGTAAAGATGTTGTAAAAACTTTTATGAGGGGGGAACAAGTAGAAAGATGGTTCTTACCTACTTAATTGTGCATTGTCATTAACCTGCAGAATAAAAGAGAAACAACAGTTAAAAAGATTTTTTTGTGTGTTTTTGTGATTGGTGTGTTCTAAAGACAAGGATACTATATATTCAAACCCTGTACAAGCTGCAAGTGTGGACGAGAAAGTGATAGAAAATGTAAGCAGGCCTTGGAGTGGAGTTAAAAAGACTGATTGGTACATATCAGATGTACCTACAAACTTGCCAAAAGTTAAACAGAAATTTCAACTTCAGCATGACCATGAAAGTGTGAAGTGCCACTCAGTCAAATGGCGCATCAGCTCCCCCTAACTGTTCATGATATTACTGCAGGGTTTGGTCCCTCTCCAAACTTGCTAAAAGTTCAACAGAAACTCAAAACTTCAACATAAAACTATTGTATAATGTAGTACCATTCAGCCATGTGGCTCATGAGCTCCCCCTACCTGTTCATGTTATTACTGCAGGATTTGGTCCCTCTCCAAACTTGCTAAAAGTTCTACAGAAACTCAAAACTTCAACATGAAACTATTGTATAATGTAGTACCATTCAGCCATGTGGCTCATGAGCTCCCCCTACCTGTTCATGATATTGCTGCAGGATTTGGTCCCTCTCCTGTGCCACCTGTTCCATGTCCAGACTGGTACTCACTGGCTCCTCCTCAGGTGTTACTCCGCTGTCATTGGTCCCGCTGTTGTTTTCCCTCTCCCCGTCAGTTTCATCAACTACAAACAGATACAATTGATGATTTTTTTTTTTTGCATGTATAAGGCCTCCCGAATTAAATTTCCTGTTTCTAGAATCTTTTCAAGAAATCGGTGGAAAAGGTAGCTGAAATAAAAAAAGGGTACAAGCATCCTTTTGCTGTTGTTCACCTTGTAGTGACTAATAGAGGGACACACATGTAGATACATATAAGCTGTGTCAGTTGCACAGTATATTTTTTCATAGGGAAGGGTTGCTAGCCCTTATCCTCTAATGTGCATATATTTTCAATTTTCTCATTTTTCAATTTCGCTTATTTCCATGTTACCTACTCAGTTTAACAAACTTCACAGAAATTTTTTTTAGAATAATTCAATGATTTTGTTTGCAAATCTTAATATTCATACTTCATGAGAGGATCCACAAACTACATTTCTTTAACCAATGTTTTATTTCCGATGTCACACTAACCTGCAGCGCCCTCTAGCTGTGCTATTCTGTACTCCATCTCCTGGTGTCTGGACAACAATCCGTCTCTTTCTTCTGTTACTGACGACACCTACCATGGAAAAACAATAGTTAAAATTCCAGAAGTTTTCAAATGACACTAGACAGTACTTTTCATCTCAATACATCACATTTGTAAGAAGATAGTCTGGTCTGTAATGATATGATCGAGATAACGCTAGGGATGATACCAGAAAATTCAGGTACAATTCAGGTCAGGTCCAGAGGATCAGGTTCCGGTCTAGAACTGAACATGGACCTTATTTCAAAAACTCATGAATGGGTGATACTCAAAACAATGGTCCAATTTGCTACAAAGGAATCTATTTGGCGGAATATCCGACTCCATCTGGCATTTTAAAATCCTGTCTTCATGTAAACTCTGTATGCTTTTTCACTGTAGAAACTTGGTAGAAATAACTATAAACTCTATAGACTCTACTTCGCGCTCGTTTTTCCAGTAAAAACCAAAATGCCAAATCTAGTCATTTTCTACTTTCAGGTCCAAAAAGAAAAAAACAGAAAGACATGAAGAGCACCTGGTGAGCCAGCTGTTGCAGCTGCTGTTGCAGGTGGCTGCTGTGATCCTGATAGTGCTGTGTAAGCTGTTCCCTCTCTGCAGACAGCTGCTGGAATGCTTGTGTGTACTGCAGCGAGACAAAACAGTCACAACAATGTCGCCCTAACCTTTACACAAAAATTACCACACAAGGGTTAGAGCAGGTGCTTTCAGCGTATTAAGCCACTGTAGTCGCAAACTGTAATCATGGAAAAACTGGTGCCTCTACGAACCGTCAGTCAGAAACCCTTTACTGGTTACTCGGCAAGGTGCTACAAACGGACTCCAAAAACAGTCATTGTGCTGGCGTGATTAATTGTCGCTGATCTAACCGTATCTACCCTCTGAATACAGTTAATATGTAATATTTTTCTTCCGCATGCTGTAGGCTGTATGGGGAAATGAATTTTAATGAATGAATAAATTCAAACTCAAAAAAATTGTCTTGCAGTAGCAAGTACATGTACCTCATACAATTTATCATACTGTGATTATTATATTATTTATGTATAGTATGTGATGTAGAGAGAAGGGGTTGCTGTAGACTGTTGTATGAAAATATGAAAAGAAAAATATTGATGATGATGAATGGTTTATTTGTAAATACATCGCAGCCGGGGTGGCTGAATTACGTATTACTTACACTTAGTTACAGGCATAATTCCATTAAAATCTGAATACACATTAAAATTTCACAAATTGTTGGAAACATGGATAGAAACAATTAAAATATTAATATTCTTGGTGGTTTCAAGTTCGTGGTACAGTGGCCACCGTGAAAAACGCGAATATGAAATTACTGTAAAAGTTTCTGCATTTACAGTAATAAAAAAAAAACCACCTGCAGCACTTTCCTCTCCAGGTCAGCCCTCTCCTCCTGTAGCCTGCCCATGTGCTGCTGTGTCTCCTGGCTGTCCGTGTGGCTGGACAGCTGCTGTACCCGCAGCTCCGTCATACTCAGCTGTCCTCGCAGGGTCCCAACCTCCTGTTCCATAGTGGAGCACATTTGTGCCTGCAGAGAGAGTGAATTGAAAGACATGCTTATTGTTTCAATAAGGGCATTGCATTCGTAAATTACTTCATCAGATTGGCAATTATTCATAATAATAGTAAAGTTCTTTGGGTACAACCAGGGAGTACTTACTTCCAACGTTTGTGTAATACACTGGGAGAGGGTTAGAGTCATTGACAGAGAGGAAAAGAGACGAACACGCTGGATAAAGGAGGCAGTCTGGATCAGGAAGTCAGCTCCCGCTATTAACAGAGATTAGGGGGGATACAAGCTGAGCCACATTAAGGACAGCATTCTCGATGCTGCAGCGTCACCTACATTGGCTTAGTAGCAGCAAGAATTGTATCCATTCTATCCCTGATGATAGTGTCTGACAGACACCGAAACGTTGGAAGTAAGTACTCCTTGGTTGTGCACAAAGAACCTTTAAGTTACTACATGTATATGAGGACAATTTTTTTAAGCATGTTTGAACTGAATACAGCATTATGCATAATTGTGCTAGACATAATTACATGCATGGCATGGATAAGAGCCAAAGAACAAAGATGGAAATTTGATTTGGGCCTTGTAAAAGAGGTACAGTAAATGCATTTAACTTGACAGGGATCTAAGTTCACTGCAGCTGGAAAATGAAGTGATCTCAGCGGTTTTGAGTTCGTGGAAGCACCATAATACAAATGTCCTGTAGTCACATACTGTAATGGCAAAATGTTGGCGGTGGTTTGGAGTTTGCATGAAGACCAACGCAAGCATTTCTGCAGAATTAATTTCATGGAAACAGAAATGAAAATTTGACTCAACTTGGGTCATTGTAAGAGTGTTTTTCTGTGCTGCAAGGCTTAAGTGCACTGTCACGGTAATTTTACTTGCCGTGTTGTTAAAGGTTAAACAACCAGGTAATTTCGGCGAATTTTATCTGTCAAACTCAAAGGCACAGTACTGGTACATAGCTCTACATACATGTGCATGGTACAAATTACTTCCTTGGGCTTATACTAACAGACTAAGATTATTTGCAAGGTTTTTTTAATGAATTAAACATTGCAAACATTATCTGCATGTATTTTCCTTACCTTTGCTTGAAATCTTTCTGTAAGTTCAGAATTTTGCTGTGACATTTCATCTTTGGCACGACTGGAAGCAAGAGACAGAAAAGTTGATTCGAATGTTTATCAAATTGCCACTGTTTAAACTGTTCAATTAGGCCTAGGAAAAAAAAAAATGTTGTGTTTCCTGTTTCAGTCCTGAAAAAATTAGGGTCGGTAGGTAGGGATTATCTTCTTTTTTTTTTGTATTTTTTTTTAGGCTGGCCAAAACTCTAGTGATACATATCACAATACTGTTGAACAAAGTAAACTGAAATGCATGATGACACTTGTCTTTCAATGTCAAACTTTAATTTTGTGCATGATAGATACGTTTATCCTTCATTAGATGGGACAAGCAGTGTTTTACTTCAATAGGTAGCAGGCTAAATAAAAATTCTATCTGGAAGCTATGTGACTCCACTGCCCAACCCAAAAAAAAGTCTAGGGTCGGCAGGTTTTTTTAGGGTAGGCAGGGAAACAGGAAACACAACATTTTTTTTCCTAGGCCTTAGAACAAACTTTCCAATAAATTCTTAATGCATTAATACATACATGTAGATCATCATAATAGTGATTATATAACAGAAAGTTGGCTTACTTTAATTTATACACTTCCATCTTCAAGTCATCTTTCTCCTTTTCAAGTTGCTTATTAGCCTGCAAGAAAAAATATATATTACATAACTGTAACGTAAAAAATGCTAGAGAATATGTTTGTATCAACATCCGAACAATGTACATTACACAAAACTGAATGAACCTCAGTGTTAGTGCAATGAGATATAGATATATATTTGGCACACATGCGTACAATGTTGCATTTTCGTGTTCTACAAGCTTTAAAATTGCAATGCACACAATGTCATGTAAAATTTAGATGCAGTCAAACCTGTTCTCAGCAACTACTCAAGGGACTAAGAAAAATGAGGCTCCTCCAAACATGTGTTTTTTGGCTGTATGATTAGTACTACATGTATATAGTTACTGTATATGCATTTAAGTTTGTGGGGATTTAATTTTGCAATAGCGGTGGTTTTAAGTTCGAGGTAGCACCATACTCTGTAGTCTCTTATTGCCATAGAAAAATATTTGCGGTGGTTTTAAGTTCACGGTGAATTAGCAATGCAAAAACCGCGAACATTTAACCACCACGAAAGTTTCTGTATTTACAGTACTCATCAAGGGGCTAAGCAAAATGCATCTGCTCCAGACGGATCCATACCTTTTCATATTGTCTACTGTAGTTTGCTGTGCTGGTTGCCTCCCTCTCCAAGTCAGCCAGTCTCTGACGGGACGCCTGCAACCGGCTCTTGTAGTCCTCGGCTTCAACTGGACACAGAATGGAAGTACAGTTCAGAGGTGGTAGGGATAGTCTTTAATCAGACATGGAAGGTCTGGGTTTAAAGGGTCACTGAAAGAGGCTACTAAATCCTGGTCAGGTACTGTTTTTGGTCTGTCTGTGTGTGTGTATGTGTGTGTGCGTGTGTGTGTGTGTGTGTGTGTGTTTGTGTGTGTGTGAGTGAGTGTGTGTGTGAGTGTGTGTGAGTGTGCATGTGTGTGAGTGTGCATGTGTGTGTGTGCATGTGTGTGTGTGTGTGCATGTGTGTGAGTGTGTGTATTTGCGTGCCTGTGTGTTTGTGTACCTGTGTGTTTGTGTACCTGTGTGTTTGGTGCATGTGTGTGTGTGTGTGTGTTTGCATGCATGTGTGTGTGTGTGTTTGTGTGTGCCTATGTGTGTTTCGTTGTGTGCATTTATGTGTGTGCATGCTTTGAATTCATAATAATTATTCAACATTTTCTAAAAACTAGTCACATTCACTGTAGAGTGATACCAAGTGATCCATGGGCACATGTAAGGTTAATCTAAACCTTATTTGTACACTTAATGAACTACAATTATGAACTACACAATATATGTTATAGATAAAAAATCTAAACCATTCATTGAGGCGCAAGATGTTCGAACTCTTGTTTTCTTTTAAGACAGTGAAGTTTGACTTACTTGATTTTTGCCTAGCAGCATTATGTGTGTGAGACAGCTGGGTTTGTAGTTCAGACTTCTCTGCCACCAGGATGCCTATAGTCTGGATGTGGACCTGTGAGGAGACACAAGGGAATTTAATAGTTGACACATACAAGAAAATTAATTATTTTCGGATGGACAATGGAAATACATGATTTGCAACAACATGGCATAAAAGTGTTATATACAAGATGTACAGAACTTGCTAAAAAAATTGCTATAGAAACAGAAAAAAAATATCTTAGGCCTAGAAAAAAATGTTGTGTTTCCTGTTTCCCTACCTAACCTAGAAAAAAACTGCCAACCTTGGACGTTTTTTGGCATGGGCAGTGGAGTTACATACAATGTGTATTAGCTATGTGACTCCACTGCCCATCCATAGGTACTAGGATTTCTATTCATCTTGCTTCCTATTGAAGTAAAAACACTGCTTGTCCTATCTAATGCATGATACATCTATCTATTATGCACAAAATTAGACTTTTACATTGAAAGACAAGTGTCCTCATGCATTTTAGTTAACTAAATTGTTCAAATGTATTATAATATGTCTCACTCGAGTTTTGGCCTGCCTAAAAAGAAAAAAAAAGGTAATCCCTACCTACCGACCCTAATTTTTTCAGGACTGAAACAGGAAACACAACATTTAATTTTTAATCTTTCTAGGCCTCACTGCTTCAATATAGGGATCCGACCTTAACCACTGTGTTTGTACCTGAAGCTGTTCTCTTAGTGACACCACCTCCTTCTGTCCCTGTTCCTGATGGTTAGTCCTAACCTGGTCCAGTTCCTGCTGTAGTCTGGAGTTCTGACTTTTCTGAAGAATGGAAACAAAACATAGCATACACTGATTATTCTCACAGGTGCCCTGACTGCTACATGGGAGTCTGTCTTAAGGGCAGATGTCACAGCTGAATTAAGCCATGGGGATACAATTATAGTGCCAAGTAAAGGTCTTTAAAATCCTCATTTTCCTGGAAAAGTTGGGCCCAAGTTTTTTTGGGGGTTAGAAGGAACAGGTCAGGTCTAAGGTTTCCAGTTTTGCACAAAATTTCTTCAATTCACCCAATTGGCTGGCATAAGAACAGATGAGTCTAACAGATAAATAAAGGAAAAAGGACCTTTTTTTAATGATTTATGTATTGACAAAGTAGTGTTTACCAGTTCTTGCAGCTGTATTGTTAACTGCTGGTTGGCCTGTCTGGATGTCTCGATATTTGTCACTAACTCCTGGTTCTGGGTCTGGAAGAAAAAAAACATGTCAAGTTGGACATTTGTGTATGGATACAGTCAAACCTGTCTATAGTGGCCACTCAAGGCACTGGTCAAACGTGGCCGAACGTGGCCGCTATGCAAAGGTGGCTGCTAATACAGGTTTGACTGTACATGTAGGTGTAAAACCAGCCTAAAGGTGGGATCTCACTGAAGTTGTGGTACATTGTAAGTTGGTGGCACCTCTGCCACCAAGCGATTTGACAGAATGCTCAGCAAAATACTTCAATAAAAAAATGGAATCTTATTAATGCTTTTTGTGTTTTATTGTCTCTTTAGTCATATACATGTATGCTATACTGTAAAATATTGCAATGATATTCTCAAGGGTGACAGAAATTCAATTGAGAGTGATGCCACTGACATATAATAATATCTAGGGCCAAACAATACTTGATATTATACAGAAACCAAGTTATAACTTGAAACAATCTGGATTCAATTTCATTCAAATCTGAATTTTTCATAAAGTTGTATTCTACCACTGGAATAAGGCCTAAAATTTGGTCTAAAATATCATTGGGCAACAACAGAACTCTTATACATGTACATGTACAAGATTTGTATCAAGTTACCACTTAAACTCATTTTTTTGTACACCGTTAGCTGCAGAAACTGAATCAAAGCTTCCAATGTTATTTCTGGACTCCAGGGCTGTGTGACAGAAGCGCCACCTACCTGCAGTTCTGTAACACCACCCGGGTTGGAGAGCGTCTCTATTTCAGCATCCTCCCCATTGGTTAGACTCTGAGCAAAGAAAACAATAGAAAATTATAAATTCATATATATCTTTTATATATTTTTATCACCACGACGCAAAATATTTACAACATGGGGGCACAGGTTTGGATTCGTTTGGCTTCAATGCACAGTTTTTAAATTTTACTGACTTAAGTTTTCTTATTGTAACGAAGTTATTCCTTTGTATACAGCTTCCAACAGACAATTGGCCATATTGACACAATGTCATATGCTTCAAAACCAATTTTGCGGAAAAGCCTTAAAATAGACACAAACACTAAAATGTACATAAAGACCTGGATCATGCCTTTAAGGTTATATTCCAACATTCACAACTACAATCTAAAAAAACATATGATTCTCTTAAAGGCAAGAAAGCCACAAAAGCTTATAGATGCACAGTGATGAAACAAAGAGTATAAATTTAAAGAAAAAAGTTAGAAACTGTTCATTGTAAGAAAGAAACAGATTTGTTTTTAGAAATTAGTTGACTCAGAACTCAGTCCTCCTGCAAGTAGTGTACTACAAAGCACCTTGTGTACTACTGAGGTAAAGAAAGCAAGTCACCCACACAGACAGTGCTTGAAGCTAAATCATCATAAAAGCGAGGTTGTTAGTACTTTGAAAATAACAGTTAACGAATCTTTTTGGGGCTTCAAGATAAAATAAGAGTCAGACAACTATACATGTAACACATATTAAGTACCCATTCTATTCATTTTATATATCAAGTGCGTAAATGTGGGATGACTCAAACAAAACATTTAACTTTTGTTTACTCTAATCTTCATTTCTATGTTTCAAGAACAAGCAACAACGATTATACTTAAATTTCAATCTTAAATCTGCATGTTCTTTTCTTTTCTCATTACTTTCTGTATGTCACACCTTTTCGTCAAAACGTTTTTGATTATGATTCAAGGCAGTTGTCCGCAATAGCATGAGGCAGAAGACTAAAAAGCTCAGAAACTATTTCAAAGATATGTATTGTAAAATCTTGGTATCGAAACTGCATAGATTTTGAATTTTTATATCTCCATTCAGATTTGTAACAAATTTTCAACATGTTTTTTCACATTTCAAGCATTGGTGAACAAGGTGAAAGCAAGCCCCAACCAAGTCCCCAAATTTCAATGTTAATTCATGTGAACAACCGATCACTTGGTTCTTCAGAAAGTTTGACAAAATGGCAGGCAACTCAAGAGGCAGTGGGAAGTGTGCATGTTTTAAGACATTTTCACAACACAACAAAGTAGCATTCATAGGCTTTGAGAATTGCTCTATAGTGTTAAAAGTACCAAGTCTTGTAGATTCAATTCATACTGTAGAAAATTTCCAAAATGAAGTTTTGTTTTTATGTTTTCTTTGCTCAGCTACAACTCTATCTACTAATGAGTACATGTACACATGACTTGACTACGGACTATAACTGGTACCGGTATAGTTGTGTAATAGTACTATTAGTATGAAGTATGATAATTAAAATTTTTCATTCATTTTGAAAAGCTTATATCTACAGACTAATTTTTTGCTGTCAAATGTGTTTATAATTTCTATTCAAATATTAAAAAAACAATAATTATCATGCTGTTCAATTTGAATTGGAGCCCACCACCCTGATTTAAACACATGTGCGAGAGAATCAAAGCACTCAATCAATTCAAAATCAAATTACCGGGCGTTCGGACCCAACCATTCGGACCAACTCAGGGGGGTAGGTCAGCCTTTGAACCTACATGTACAGAAAGTATGAGCACTATTAGGGAAGACAGGTCCAGCAAGGAGAGAAATTAGCAACACAGGGGAATAAGTTACATTAGCAGGCCGATACCTCCAGTTTTCCATATGGTTTAGTATAAATGGCTTAGTTTGAAATCACATACACATTTAGATTGAACCTGAAATACTAACAGCTTTGGCAAATAGTTTCGTATGGTTGGTGAATTAGTCATATACTAGTTAAGTTCCTTTGACAAAAACACAGACATTTCTCTTACCAATAAGAACTTGACTTGTAAATTATCTGACGTGTGTGTTTTTTTATATTATATACTGTATTCTATCACACATTTTTCTATTTGGCACCAAAAGCCTAAAGTGGGTTCATATAATGTATGGTACGGTAACTGCTATAAAATGAGAAGACTAGCAGTCTTACAACATATGCAAAATTCATGCAACTGTGGCCTCGGTTGCCAATAGAAAGGAAGCTGTGTGACACCCCAAATGCAGACAAAAAATCTGAAAGTTTCTGTTCAATAGAATAAACTTAATTATAAGTTCTCTAAATTTGTATGAATACTTACACATTGTTACTACAACTTCAAAGTTCAAGATAATCCAGTATATTCTAAATAACAGTGCCTCTATTACTTTTGAATGTTTTTTTATGAATTATAATATATAATTAATATATAAGAGATTATCAGATGAAGAAAACATTAAATCCAGGAACATAGTCAAATTGTATCAGTATCTTTGATTTGCATGACAGACTGGAATTTTGTTCATATACATGTATAAAATCTACCATATTAAAACAGTGTTCTCTGTGTGTACCTCTGATACGAGTCCGTTCAGTTGCATGGATATCTGACGTAGGCTCTCTGTGGAAGACGTCAGTCTGGAGAAAAAACAATATTCAAGATTAACATTAGGGCAACTTAGCTTCATATTATAATGTATGACCATCTACTAAAACTTTAAAGGTAATAGTCCCCTAGCCTTTTTGCATCCTCCTACGCACGGTCCCCAACGGCTAGCTAACTGCCTATTGGGGCCCTGCTGTCTGATGCCCACCAGCAGTTACTGTGATTGTCGCCACAAACCAGCTGTCATCCAATCAGAGAATAGGCCTTTCTGTTTACGAAAGCCATCTTGCAAAGGCCGCCGGGAAGCTATCAGCCAATCATGTTACGTTTTACATAGCTCCATCCTCCTATGCCCGATCCCGATCCCCAACGGCTGACTGCCCATATAAGGGTAACCTCATTAATATTTATAAGCAGGGCGGTCAGTAACTGATCTGAGTGCACCAGACAGCAGAGGTGACCACAAGGAGTTTCGACACGACTGTGGTCCCTCTGCGTAGGAGAATGCCTTTTTGGGACTGTAGAGGCAGTGGGCTGTTTTCCACTGTGTCCAGGGTACCATATTGGAAATCAAAGCCAAACTTTCTCATTCCATTACCTTTTACCTCCCCAACCTATTTTTGTACCTGGATGGAGTAAGGAAAGCTGTGTAGTGCTTTTTTCAAGGGCCCAACATCGGTGGTACTGTTAGAGTTGTTTGTATTGGTGAATTCTATCACATGGAAACCTAACTCACCTGTGTGGACTGCTCTGATTGGATGGTGTCCCACTGTTAGAGTTGTTTGTATTGGTGACTTCTATCACACTACTGGTTCTCACAACCCTTTGATACTTGTTGTTATTTTCTATGCCGTCCTGTAAGACAAAATAAGATGCATTAGAGTAGGCTTTTTACAACAAAACTATACATCTATAGGTATATAATGTGGTGCTTTTTTGACATGCAATTACTAGTAGTCTGAATTTAAAAAATGCTAATTCAGAGTGACATTGCAAATTTTGCGTTATTTTCTTTCACACTTCCAGCATTGCTAAAAAAAATGCAAAAGCAAACCACCAGAAATTCTCAGTTTTCAAAAGCCAACAAAACAGCTCACAACTTAAGCAGAGATGGGAAGTATGTTTACTTCAAGATGTTTTCACGATACAAAGAAGTCGCATTCCTTATACTGTGAATATTGCTGTGCAGTGTAACAAGGTACATCTAAAGTACTCACGTGGATGTCGTTTAGGTCATTAGGCAGTTCAATAGAGGCAGGCCTGGTCAAGACAAAGACAATATTGGCATATCAATACCGGGTACTGGAAATACTACCAGAACAACTGTCCACACCAGAACAATCACTTTTTGATTATGTTTATAACCATGATAAATCAACCCTTGTGTCATGTACATTTGTACATGTACACACCCTTTGTATTAGTACCCCTCATGGATACTATTATCGCTATCTATAAAATGAATTTGTTCTTTTGTGAGTGCAAATAGGGTTGTGTTCAGTTTTGTTTGTGAACAGACAAGTCAGATTAACGATTGTCTAGAGAAGAACAGTGGAACAAAGATATCTTAAAACTTTTAATAAAAGTTAAATCACTAGACATTAATTGACTTACCCATCAAAGACAGAGTTGGCTGCACTGATGTTGTGATCTTGAAGCTCTTCAGTTGAAACCTGGAGGACAGATTAGAGCCTTGCGATAAATCACATGGACTGATAACATTATAATACCAGGGCTCGAAATACTGGGTGCATGTGCACCCAGGGTGCACCCAAATATTTTCTTACGTTCAATGTTTGTAAAGATATCAAAGTATACTACTGTACATCATATTCTTGACATCCAAGCATTAGAAAGATAATTAAAATGGCTGTCATGGTACTTTTAGTATTTGATAGCTTGTAACTAAGTTTTATTATTAGGTTATTACTTAAATTCAAGTGATGCACCCAAATATTTTGTGGTGCACCCTATTTTTTAAGCTGGGTGCACCAGTGCACCTAATCTCCAAAATGAATTTCCGGCCCTGTAATATTTTATATTAATATTGTACTCAATTTATTTCCTCTGTGTTTTTAATGTGCCAGGAGGTTAATCTTGCAATACAGTTGCATATCTGTGTTTGTTGGTGTGGGTCTGTATATGTGTGTGCATACATGTCTGTGTGTGCCCGTGTGTGTGTGTGTATCTGTGTGTGTGTCCATGCATGTGTGTGTGTGAGCATGTGTGTGTGTGTGTGTGTGTGTGTGTGTGTGTGTGTGTGTGTTTGTGTGTCACAGTGTGTGTACTTATGTCTTTCTTTAGAAGCTGATATTTACTTACTGTCACTGTGGCTGGTATATTGGGATTGTTGTTCAGAGGTCCGTACTCTAGCTGTGGTGTGCTGTGTGTGTGTGTGTGTGTGTGTCTGTGTGTGTGTGTGTGTGTCTGTGTGTGTGTGTGTGTGTCTCTGTGTGTGTGTGTGTTTGTGTCTCTGTGTGTGTGTGTGTGTCTGTGTGTGTGTACTCATGTTTGTCTGTAGAAGCTGATGATATTTACTTACAGGCACTGTGGCTGGTATATTGGGACTGTCATTCAGAGGTCCGTTCTCCGGCTGTGGGGAGTGGTTCTCTGTTAGTATCTGTCTCCTGCTGTTTTTATCCGACTTCTTGTTCCTTGCAGCAGGAGAGCTGGATGGTGTTTTCCTCTGTTGGAATTGTTTCAGCTATAACAAACAAACAAACAAAAAAGTTAAAACAATGCATACAAACCTTTTCTTTAACTCTAAGTATGCAAATCAAAAAGATAATCACGACATAAGATAATGAAGATGGTGGTGGTTTCATGTTTGCAGTTTTTTTGTCAAGCGCTTTCACCGCAAACTCAAAACCGTAGGTTCTTTTATGTGCAAAGATTTGCTACTTGACATATCTACCCACATATTTCTTACTTACTTACTAGTACTAGTTAAGGCCTACTGCCCATTCTTAACTGGGTATTGGCAAGGGACTAGATCCTTCCATCTTAGTTAAAGTTCAAGTTGCCCTTACGTCTGTGCAGATGCTTAGGGGTAGTGCCCATCTTCGTTTCTGTAGCTCTTGGGCCACACATTTGTGCAAGCCATTACAGCAGGAGGCTAGTGCTGAGTGCTCAGCAGAGAAAGCAGCATGTACCATTTTTCAAGTCTTTGGTATGACTTGGCCGGAGATCGAACTCAGGACCTACAACATGTACCGAATGCAAAGCCGAAACTTTACCCTGTCGACCGTTGCATCTTCCACATGTCAGGGATGAACAAGTCCATTAGCCCAAGTGAAAATGCTGATTGGACAAGTGCATGACCTACTTTACTTGTCCGATCGGACAAGTACTCTTTCGTCCCCAAGATCTTATTTTGGACAGTACATTTCTCTTAAAATTGGGGCTTTGATAACCAGGGAACCCCCTAGAAAATAGATTTGTAACTAGTACATTACACAGACTGTCAGGCAGCATTGCTGATATTGGAGTTTATTAGATTTGATGGAAGTGATTTAACAAAATGTTCTTAAATTTCGGGCAAGTGAAAAGTTGGTTTTTTAGAAACTTGTCTAACCCTGCATGCACCTATGGAAAAAATCACACCTATCATGGAAAAATAGCCCCGGCTGCCCAATTGGGCACATACAGGAGGACATGTGCTTATCCTACCAACACTTTCACTTGCCCCCAGAAACTGGGCCAAGGGACTTGTCTAACTCTGATCGCATACGTGTCTTATGACATGAGGCATGCAAGCCTCGAGAGTATCTGTAAGTGTACATGTAACTCGACAGCTTTGCAGGAACGCAACGTGGCAGCATATGGCATGGTTATACATATTAGTACACTGAACAACCCGTCACACCTAACTTTTGCACATCCATACGAGTAAAGATGCAAGTCTTAAAAACTATCAGTCAGTCCTAGAACATATCAGTCCTTGGCTGTTAAGTCACTTGAAGGCATGACATTTTGCATTCTTGTTTTGAGCTGGTACTATACTAGTAAAAATTTGGATAGATGAGTTTGTACGTCCACCACTTTATAAGTCATTGTGTACAATACATCATGCAAAGTCTGGCTATTTTCCTTCTGTCTTCAAGTCACATCAACTGCAGGTCTGTTTTCATTTTGGTAACACTAGCATCCCTGTAAAGGAAGGTAACCTTTAGGTTCCAGACATTGATTATATCTTAAGTTACTAGTATCTGGCTTGGCAGGTGGCATGGCATTAACGACTGCCACGTGCTTAACAGACAGGACTAAAAAAAAAGACCACCCTACTAGTATGTTCCATGCATACACGGGACAACGGCAAAATTGCTCAAATTGAGTCATTTTTTTCTTAATTCCAACAGGTGTATGTAAATATTTATCTTTGACTTTCCAGACATGTTTACAAAATTACACCATAATCGATTTGACCATGAGACTACTTAAAACTACGAGATGCCAGAACACCTTGCTACTTAAAAGGTAAATCACCATTTGCCCGAAGGAAAACTGCTCGACACTATCATAGACTAGAACCTCTTTTGTAATTTGCGAAAGAAAATAATAAATTTTCACATGCGTTTTCTAAAAAAAAATATCGACTCCGCCAGTCACGCACGCAAGTTCCCGGTCCCGTAAACGGTAGTTAATGCACACCGAATTCAAATTGTAGCAAAAAATAAAACCCATAGCATCATCATACCCACATTATCGTCTTAAAAACTGCTGAAAATAGAAACATTTCTTAAGAAATACCTTTTTTCTGGCTGAAGCCAATTTTTCCTGTCGGCTGGCGTCGGCCATTTTGGTTCCAACACGACAGATTTCCCAGCATGCTTTGCCAACAGAAGATCAAATGACTCTTTTAGACTAGTCCATTTTTATCCTAGGGACGACTAATTTTGTAAATTACAAAAAGGTTATTACAAAACGATCATTAGCATAAGACAGACAAAAACATTAAAGTGCACAATTTTCAAATATCAAATAGTAACAGTTTCTCTCATATCTAAAGTTAAGACCCTAAATAATTACGGTTCCCTTCAACCAAAATGGAGCATTCCAAACCTGCTCAAAAAGTTTTCTCAATTTAATTTCATCCTGAACCAACTCAGAATCAAATTCAATACGTAGTTTTGAGTAATATTTGTCATCGAAAATAATTACGGTTTTCTTATTTTGTTAATATTTTCCTTTTTTTTGCAATAGCGTATTGCTACCCTAAGAATACAATGGAATATTCCATAATCCAAGAAGGCTATCACTTCCGGGTTTGCGTCATCAGCTGTTCATGTAGGTCAAAAGGTCCACAACAACAACAAATTATGCGCCAACTTTCGATGTTTTTGTTTGTTCCCAGACATCTAAACATCTTCAGGACACGTTATAAGCCTTCAATACTCCTCCAGGAAATGTCGATTTGGTGCAAAAGTCTTTCCAGGCGGAAATTTTTTTCATTTGGACCGGAATATTTGGCGAAAAAAAGGTGACAGGGGAAAGGAGCTATCCCCAGGAAATTCATTGGACGGAGTTACAACACAACAACAGGAGGTTGTGCGAGGGACAGTGTTGTTATACATGGCGATGTCATTTATGAAAAATTATACAGCAAACAGCTTAGAATACACTTTGCACACCAGAAGGCCTTTGAGGTGAGAAAATTATTTGTTTTTCTACAGCAGAATCTTCTCTGTTGTGTGTATGAATGGTAAACTGCCTCAAGGCATATGTCAGTTTACTGTGCAAAAAAAACACTTGTGTTTTGCCTTGATGCAGTTTAGCAGTCATCAATATACCAAACAAAGTAGCTTATTTTGATAAGCTACTTTGTTAAAACGTAGCCTGAGTATCATCCGTAATTACCGCTGGCTCACGACTTTCGCTTGCTAACCACGTGGTTAGCAAGCGAAAGTCGTGAGCCAGCGGTTACTACGGAGGATGATACTCAGGCTAGTTAAAACGTAGTAGACTGGCCAGATTGGTTTTAACTTTTATGATTTTTTTAACCACTCACACTGGGATTGACCCATACTTTTTTATAACAGTAGTGGGTTGGGTGAAACATGTGTCACCTCCATTTAACATCCTAGATAATCGGAGGACATATTCCCAATTCAAACCTTGGTACTGATTTGTGAGTGATGAAACAATTTAGGTGCTTTTCCCAAGGGCACAACACTTTAATACCTGTTTATAGATTTGAACCTAGCCTCTACCAGGCTCCGCGGATCAGTGGTCTAATAAAGTAGAATTAATGGACAAATAGAGTGGCAAAACGCCTAACGGGAGTCAAAGGAGTTATTTTTCTCTCACCACTGATCTGCGAAGCCTGGTGCTGTGGTAGAGGCGAGATTACAGGGCGTAATCGGCAGCGCATTAGGCTCAAGAGGTCCCGAGTGCCAACCCTGACATGCCACCGATCTTGTGCCCTTGGGAAAGGCACTTAACACGACTTTCCTCACTTCAATCAGGTGAAAAATAAGCACCTAGCTTTGGCTAGGGCTGTCCCTCGGATAGGACGTTAAATGGAGGTCCTGTGTTTGGGGAGAGCCACGCCCCAAGTATGTAAAAGAACCCGCCACACTTATTAAAAAGAGTAAGGAACCTTCCCAGTGTGAGTGTATGAAATGTTACAGTTTCTTTATAGCCTACAAAATCTTCAGCAAGTTGAAGTTAGTAGCCTCAAATGAAAGAAGAAGAATTCTGATCTGAACCCACAAGCATTAGACGATCACAATACCATATTTGTCACAACTAAAAAAAATGCATATTTCTAGGTACAGTTTTGTTTGGATTACCAATTGTGATGTTTTTCCTTTGTTCTCCCAATGTGTGTAGGACGGACGAGACACGTACGTTGATCCAGAGACTGACTATACAGTGTTCACCAGACTGGCACATCTGAGGAGGGGGACATGTTGTGGTTCTGCCTGTAGACATGTTAGTACAGCATCATTCTAATATGATCCTTCTAAGCTGGGACATCCAACGGCAAAACCACCTGTCTGGATGTACCCTGCTAAGGGGGACGGTTGAGAAAGCAGGGTACATCCAGACAGGCGGTTTCACTGTTGGATGTCCCTGCGTAGAAGGATGTCTAATATTAGCACAGACAGTTTTAATTTACTTTTAATATCACATCTCAGCTGACTCAATGGTTCTTGCCAACCCAGTTTAGCACAGGGGGTCCATATGCTATGTTTTATCCCCTATGCTGTGATTTTGGCTACGCTAGATGAAACACAGCGTAGGAGCTTTTTCTGTTATTCAATGTAAAGTAAAAAAAAATTGCCTTCATTCAATTTGGCTATCAGAATGCAAGAAAAATTATAGATTTAAACATTTTCAGGGGGAGGATGGCCCTGGCCCCCTTCATGGCTAACTATCATGCCATACAAAGATGACCCATGTACAGTGAAAAATCCTGGCGGCAAGAACCCTGAGCTCTATATTTTGTACTTTAATTATAGGCTAACACATTTAGAATAGATACTTTTTCTTTAATGAAAATCATTACAATACATATACAATATTATTACTAACAGAAACGTGTAAGTTTAACATACACAATCTACCATTTTGATATTATTCTTGTTGTCATTTCTATTTTTCTTAGGATAGACATTCAAGTATAATTGTCTGATTGCTTCGTTATTGTTGACAAATTTCATTCATTGAATTTCATTCTGTATGACGGTTTACCCTGGAGTCTACCAGGCCCTCTGAATTCCACTCAACATTTTTAAGAAATGGAAATTTGTCTTTACTGATTTTGATGTTTATTTCTTATTACAGTGTCCATACGGCCAGGTACGGGTGAAAGACGACGCTCTTAAAAAGGCGTTCAATTCATCGTTTTACGGCTAGAGTTTGGAGTTTCCTACTGGATCCAGACGACGTGTGAAATGTACTCCACAACTGTTGAACCTGCTCATACTCTAGGTTTCACACTACAAGGAATGTTTAAGTTACAGCACATTTCAGAGCTGAACCACACTGAACATGAATCATTCATGGAATAGGTGGCATAGAATATTTAAATCATGAACATGAACATTTTTTATAGAAAATCACAACTTAGAAGATGGTCGAACCAAATACAATGCGTATGTAGTGATGATAATGATAAATTATCATATAGCCAGGCGCCGCGGACCAATCAGAAGGCCGCGTTCCACGTTGGTTATGACGCCGTAACACGTAGATTCAGGCCAGGCAGGTGGGTATCGCTCCCCTGATTGGTCAGAATGAATCGACACCGGCACCGGTGTCGATTTGCATCGACACGGGTGCCGGTGTTGATGCAAATCAACACCGGTGCCGTGTCTACGTGTTACGGCGTCATGTGTCAGCAGAAAGGAATGCTTTGTACAGTGTGCAGTCCATGTTAGAGTTAATCCAAACATTATTACTGTTCACATTCCTTCAACTTTATTGAATATGTACACCTATAACTTAGGATTGAATAGCAACACACTTGTCCCAGCAGAAGGGAATTTGTCATTATGTCAAGCCTTGGAAGTCTTGAATAAAGGATGTATGTATTATAAAGGAATTTGTTGCTTAAATGGGTCAGTTTGTGTAGGCTATACGATAATAACGTTAATGCCCCGCCTTATCCTCGGTGTATATGGTGAGATAATCCC